>NC_064638.1:930952961-931255991 GCF_023864345.2 Schistocerca serialis cubense
TCTCCGTATTGCGTAACGCCTTTCTTGAAGTGTCCGCCACTGGAGCTTGTTCAGCATCTCCGTAACGCTCTCGCGCTGACTAAATGTCCCCATGACGAATCGCGCTGCTTTTCGCTGGATCATGTCTATCTCTTCTATTAATCCAACCTGGTAAGGGTCCCATACTGATGAGCAATACTCAAGAATCGGACGAACAAGCGTTTTGTAAGCTACTTCTTTCGTCGATGAGTCACATTTTCTTAGAATTCTTCCTATGAATCTCAACCTGGCGCCTGCTTTTCCCACTATTTGTTTTATGTGATCATTCCACTTCAGATCGCTCCGGATAGTAACTCCTAAGTATTTTACGGTCGTTACCGCTTCCAATGATTTACCACCTATGGCATAATCGTACTGGAATGGATTTCTGCCCCTATGTATGCGCATTATATTACATTTATCTAAGTTTAGGGAAAGCTGCCAGCTGTCGCACCATGCATTAATCCTCTGCAGGTCCTCCTGGAGTACGTACGAGTCTTCTGATGTTGCTACTTTCTTGTAGACAACCGTGTCATCTGCAAATAGCCTCACGGAGCTACCGATGTTGTCAACTAAGTCATTTATGTATATTGTAAACAATAAAGGTCCTATCACGCTTCCCTGCGGTACTCCCGAAATTACCTCTACATCTGCAGATTTTGAACCGTTAAGAATGACATGTTGTGTTCTTTCTTCTAGGAAATCCTGAATCCAATCACAAACCTGGTCCGATATTCCGTAAGCTCGTATTTTTTTCACTAAACGTAAGTGCGGAACCGTATCAAATGCCTTCCTGAAGTCCAGGAATACGGCATCAATCTGCTCGCCAGTGTCTACGGCACTGTGAATTTCTTGGGCAAATAGGGCGAGCTGAGTTTCACATGATCTCTGTTTGCGGAATCCATGTTGGTTATGATGAAGGAGATTTGTATTATCTAAGAACGTCATAATACGAGAACACAAAACATGTTCCATTATTCTACAACAGATTGACGTAAGCGAAATAGGCCTATAATTATTCGCATCTGATTTATGACCCTTCTTGAAAATGGGAACGACCTGCGCTTTCTTCCAGTCGCTAGGTACTTTACGTTCTTCCAGCGATCTACGATAAATTGCTGATAGAAAGGGGGCAAGTTCTTTAGCATAATCACTGTAGAATCTTAAGGGTATCTCGTCTGGTCCGGATGCTTTTCCGCTACTAAGTGATAGCAGTTGTTTTTCAATTCCGATATCGTTTATTTCAATATTTTCCATTTTGGCGTCCGTGCGACGGCTGAAGTCAGGGACCGTGTTACGATTTTCCGCAGTGAAACAGTTTCGGAACACTGAATTCAGTATTTCTGCCTTTCTTCGGTCGTCCTCTGTTTCGGTTCCATCGTGGTCAACGAGTGACTGAATAGGGGATTTAGATCCGCTTACCGATTTTACATATGACCAAAACTTTTTAGGGTTCTTGTTTAGATTGTTTGCCAATGTTTTATGTTCGAATTCGTTGAATGCTTCTCTCATTGCTCTCTTTACGCTCTTTTTCGCTTCGTTCAGCTTTTCCTTATCAGCTATGATTCGACTACTCTTAAACCTATGATGAAGCTTTCTTTGTTTCCGTAGTACCTTTCGTACATGATTGTTATACCACGGTGGATCTTTCCCCTCGCTTTGGACCTTAGTCGGTACGAACTTATCTAAGGCGTACTGGACGATGTTTCTGAATTTTTTCCATTTTTGTTCCACATCCTCTTCCTCAGAAATGAACGTTTGATGGTGGTCACTCAGATATTCTGCGATTTGTGCCCTATCACTCTTGTTAAGCAAATATATTTTCCTTCCTTTCTTGGCATTTCTTATTACACTTGTAGTCATTGATGCAACCACTGACTTATGATCACTGATACCCTCTTCTACATTCACGGAGTCGAAAAGTTCCGGTCTATTTGTTGCTATGAGGTCTAAAACGTTAGCTTCACGAGTTGGTTCTCTAACTATCTGCTCGAAGTAATTCTCGGACAAGGCAGTCAGGATAATGTCACAAGAGTCTCTGTCCCTGGCTCCAGTTCTGATTGTGTGACTATCCCATTCTATACCTGGTAGATTGAAGTCTCCCCCTATTACAATAGTATGATCACGAAACTTCTTCACGACGTTCTGCAGGTTCTCTCTGAGGCGCTCAACTACTACGGTTGCTGATGCAGGTGGTCTATAGAAGCATCCGACTATCATATCTGACCCACCTTTGATACTTAACTTAACCCAGATTATTTCACATTCGCATTCGCTAATAACTTCACTGGATATTATTGAATTCTTTACTGCTATAAATACTCCTCCACCATTGGCGTTTATCCTATCCTTGCGGTATATATTCCATTCTGTGTCTAGGATTTCGTTACTGTTCACTTCCGGTTTTAACCAACTTTCCGTTCCTAATACTATATGCGCACTATTTCCTTCAATAAGAGATACTAATTCAGGAACCTTGCCCTGGATACTCCTGCAGTTTACCAATATTACGTTAACTTTTCCTGTTTTTGGTCTCTGAGGACGGACATTCTTTATCAACGATGATAATGTCCTCTCTGGTAAGCCGTCAGGTATTTTATCGTTTCGCCCAAGGGGGGGTCCCTCTAACCTAAAAAACCCCCGTGTGCACGCCACACGTACTCTGCTACCCTAGTAGCTGCTTCCGGTGTGTAGTGCACGCCTGACCTGTCTAGGGGGGCCCTACAGTTCTCCACCCAATAACGGAGGTCGATGAATTTGCAACCATTATAGTCGCAGAGTCGTCTGAGCCTCTGGTTTAGACCCTCCACACGGCTCCAAACCAGAGGACCGCGATCGACTCTGGGCACTATGCTGCAGATATTAAGCTCAGCTTGCACTCCACGTGCGATGCTGGTTGTCTTCACCAAATCAGCCAGCCGCCGGAAGGAACCAAGGATGGCCTCAGAACCCAAGCGGCAGGCGTCATTCGTTCCGACATGTGCTACTATCTGCAGCCGGTCACACCCAGTGCGTTCAATAGCTGCCGGAAGGGCCTCCTCCACATTACGGACGAGACCCCCCGGCAAGCACACCGAGTGCACACTGGCATTCTTCCCCGACCTACCCGCTATTTTCCTGAGGGGCTCCATAACCCGCCTAACGTTGGAGCTCCCTATAACTAATAGGCCCGCCCTCTGTGACTGTCGGGACCTTGCCGGAGAATCGGCCACTGGCCCAACAGGCGAGGCATCCTGTGGTGGCTCGGAAACGATGTCATCACCACTAGGAAGCACCCCGTACCTGTTGGAAAGGGGTAAGGCAGCTGCCACGCGGCCAGATCCCACCTTCGCCTTTCGGCCAGGCACGCGCGAGCCCACCACTGTCCGCCATTCACCCTGGAGTGATGGCTGACCGGTAAGATGCTCACTGCCGGAAGACGCAGCGACATCAGGGGTTCCATGTGATTCCAAGGCCACCGAAGTAGGCATAGGTCTCACCACAGTTGCCCCAACGCCACTACGAGCCGACGCCTGCGCCTCGAGCTCGATGAGCCTAACAGACAAAGCCTCCACCTGCCCCCGAAGAGTGGCCAATTCTCCTTGCGTCCGCTCACAACAACCACAGCCCCTACACATGACTATGTTTACCCTACTCTATACGGTGACAAATTCCCAAGATAATCTTCTGATGAGCTACTCTGATAATCAAGAAACACTCACTGAAATACGAGACGCGAAAACTACGCTAGGTTTTCCCAGAAAAACTATTTAAAAGCTAAGCGCAGCAAATAAGTACAAAAACGCTTTATACAAACAGTACTCGCTGCTGCTGGTGCTGTCGCTCTGGCTGTCACAAGACAACTGCTGATTCAAGTGACTAGTGGCTAACGGCCGCGAAACAAACAAAAGACGGTTTTAGGGCGCTTTCTGTTCTAAACGATCAAGAAAACACTAAGAAATCTAACACGAAAACTACGTAAAGTTTTATCAAGAACTGTTAGTTACTATGCAGAGCAGATAAACACAAACAGAACCCCTTCCTTAGTGGAAGGTCGTAAACAAAATGCAAAATAAACGCTTTATACAAACAGTACTCGCTGCTGCTGTCGCTCTGGCTGTCACAAGACAACTGCTGATTCAGGTGACTAGTGGCTAACGGCCGCGAAACAAACAAAAGACGGTTTTAGGGCGCTTTCTGTTCTAAACGATCAAGAAAACACTAAGAAATCTAACACGAAAACTACGTAAAGTTTTATCAAGAACTGTTAGTTACTATGCAGAGCAGATAAACACAAATAGAATCCCTTCCTTAGTGGAAGGTCGTAAACAAAATGCAAAATAAACGCTTTATACAAACAGTACTCGCTGCTGCTGCTGCTGTTGCTCTGGCTGTCACAAGACAACTGCTGATTCAGGTGACTAGTGGCTAACGGCCGCGAAACAAACAAAAGACGGTTTTAGGGCGCTTTCTGTTCTAAACGATCAAGAAAACACTAAGAAATCTAACACGAAAACTACGTAAAGTTTTATCAAGAACTGTTAGTTACTATGCAGAGCAGATAAACACAAATAGAATCCCTTCCTTAGTGGAAGGTCGTAAACAAAATGCAAAATAAACGCTTTATACAAACAGTACTCGCTGCTGCTGCTGCTGTTGCTGTTGCTCTGGCTGTCACAAGACAACTGCTGATTCAAGTGACTAGTGGCTAACGGCCGCGAAACAAACAAAAGACGGTTTTAGGGCGCTTTCTGTTCTAAACGATCAAGAAAACACTAAGAAATCTAACACGAAAACTACGTAAAGTTTTATCAAGAACTGTTAGTTACTATGCAGAGCAGATAAACACAAACAGAACCCCTTCCTTAGTGGAAGGTCGTAAACAAAATGCAAAATAAACGCTTTATACAAACAGTACTCGCTGCTGCTGTCGCTCTGGCTGTCACAAGACAACTGCGTTTAATAATAAAGTAGAGTTTTCGACTGGAAAAAGTTGGTTTTCGCGGAGCTAGTCGAATTGCGTCAGTTTTCAATATTCGATTGAGCCCCAATCGTTTTGTGTGGGGGAGGGGCGGGCAGGGGCGGGCAGGGGGGGGGGGAGAGAGAAACATTAAGCATTAAGAATGAAACCTTTAGATAATTTTATGTACCTAAATTTCGAATCAGCGGGCTATTTTTTCAGTGTCGTCACGAAATTTTGTTGGCAAACCTCAAATTCATATCCAGCACCCCAAAAAATATATTGAATGGAGGAAATCAAGGCTACTCCACAACCTCGTTAAAACACAATATGACTGGAGTGCTGTGTCAGTTCGCTTTGAGAGGTCGACGAGTTCCTAACTGTGTTGATGAGCAGCATGTCAGTTGAGACAGGTACACATTTTCCGAAATTCTAGGGACTTCAAAATTTCTGCATGGTTTCAGCAAGTTAGAGACGCTTTTGACTGTTGCGCTCAGGGGCTTTAATTCAGAATAGCAGAGCCATTAAAGACTTGAGAAATTTCTCAATAGCTTCGTGGGGCTGTAACAATTATCCACATCCAATTTTTCGAACTTTAACAGCTTTGAACACCAATGTCATGTCCCGAACTTGGTGCATTTTTTATCAAGCTAGTGATTCAATTTCTCGTTGCAACCACAGTATTAAGCAAGTGTTGAATAAACATGTCCCCCACTAAACGGTGCCCAGGAGATTTATTCATTTCATCCACCGCAATCCTGCCCGCATTATCGTTCAAATTGCAGGAAATTCAAAGAACAATAACATTCTTCTAATTAGATAAGTCTGTGCCCATGCCCTGGAACCATACAGAGCCAACGAACTTTAGCAATCAGTCAGGGACTGAATTCAATGCTTGGACAGAAATATGTAGTTTGAGAAAAGACTTTTTCAGCAAGTAGCGCATTCGCATATCGAAGGAGGACACGAATGACTGTCCATATGCCTCTGTATGTACCCTAACACCTCTCGCCTCTTCCTTGCAGTCCACACGCGGATTTTGAGATGATGGTAGCATAATGGTCACCCTGTCTTCTTCGAATACAGGATTCCTTAATTTACGCAGCAGGGTTTCGATAGGACTACCTACCTCATTATTCTTCAATGGATTCTCATTTAAAGTTGTTGAGCGTTTATCTTAGGCTTACATTTGGGCTATACCGACCTTTCTTCTATGTACCGACATCTTGACAGCCTGCAGACACTCGAACAATTCTTTAGAATTGGTCGCAATAACGTTTTGCACGCACTGAGCTTCCCTAGAACCCTTTCATCAAGTCTTGTCTTTACTTGTCATTCCCTAATACTGCCTTTACCTGTTATTCACATTTAATAACACTTCTTACCGCAAATACATAAGTAATGTGACGTGATCAAGATGTCCATCACTCGTTTGTCGTAGGCATTATCTCAGTTTCACACACATTTAAAAAGAGCTGCCTTTATTGTGTCCAAATTTCTTCCCATTTTGATACAATAATCCGAAGATCCCCCCCCATGAACCATGGACCTTGCCGTTGGTGGGGAGGCTTGCGTGCCTCAGTGATCCAGATAGCCGTACCGTAGGTGCAACCACAACCGAGGGGTATGTGTTGAGAGGCCAGACAAACGTGTGGTTCCTGAAGAGGGGCAGCCGCCTTTTCAGTAGTTGCAGGGGCAACAGTCTGGATGATTGACTGATCTGGCCTTGCAACACTACCCAAAACGCCCTTGCTGTGCTGGTACTGCGAACGGCTGAAAGCAAGGGGAAACTACAGCCGTAATATTTCCCGAGGGCATGCAGCTTTACTGTATGGTTAAATGATGATGGCGTCCTTTTGGGTAAAATATTCCGGAGGTAAAATAGTCCCCCATTCGGATCTCCGGGCAGGGACTACTCAGGAGGACGTCATTATCAGGAGAAAGAAAACTGGCGTTCTACGGATCGGAGCGTGGAATGTCAGATCCCTTAATCTGGCAGGTTGGTTGGAAAATTTAAAAAGGGAAATCGATAGGTTAAAGTTAGATATAGTGGGAATTAGTGAAGTTCCGTTCAAATGGCTCTGAGCACTATGGGACTTAACATCAATGGTCATCAGTCCCCTAGAACTTAGAACTACTTAAACCTAACTAACCTAAGGACATCACACACATCCATGCCCGAGGCAGGATTCGAACCTGCGACGTAGCAGTCCCGCGGCTCCGGACTGAGCGCCTAGAACCGCTAGACCACCGCGGCCGGCAGTGAAGTTCGGTGGCAGGAGGAACAAGACTTCTGGTCAGGTGAAAACAGGGTTATAAATACAAAATCAAATAGGGGTAATGCAGGAGTAGGTTTCATAATGAATGTAAAAATAGGAGTGCGGGTGAGCTACTACAGACAGCATAGTGAACGCATTATTGTGGCCAAGATAGACACGAAGCCCACGCCTACTACAGTAGTACAAGTTTATATGCCAACTAGCTCTGCAGATGACGAAGAGATTGATGAAATATATGATGAGATAAAAGAAATTATTCAGATAGTGAGGAGAGACGAAAATTTAATAGTCATGGGTGACTGAAATTATATAGTAGGAAAAGGAAGAGAAGGAAACGTAGTAGGAGAATATGGATTGAGGGTAAGAAATGAAAGAGGAAGCCGCCTGGTAGAATTTTGCACAGAGCATAACTTAATCATAGCTAACACTTCGTTCAAGAATCATGAAAGAAGGTTGTATACATGGAAGAGGCCTGGATATACTGTAAGGTTTCAGATAGATTATATGATGGTAGGCAGAGATTTAGGAACCAGGTTTTAAATTGTAAGACATTTCCAGGGGCAGATGTGGACTGTGACCACAATCTATTGTTTATGAACTGTAGATTAAAACTGAAGAAACTGCAAAAAGGTGAGAACTTAAGGAGATGGGACCTGGATAAACTGAAGGAACCAAAGGTCGTAGAGAGCTTCAGGGAGAGCATTAGGGAACAATTGACAAGAGTGGGGGAAAGAAATACAGTAGAAGAAAAATTGGTAGCTTTGAGGAATGAAGTAGTGAAGGCAGCAGAGGATCAAGTAGGTAAAAAGACGAGGGCCAGTAGAAATCCTTGGGTAACAGAAGAAATATTGAATTTAATTGATGAAAGGAGAAAATATAAAAATGCAGTAAATGAAGCAGGCAAAAAGGAATACAAACGTCTCAAAAATGAGATCGACAGGAAGTGCAAAATGGCTAAGAAGGAATGGCTAGAGGACAAGTGTAAGGATGTAGAGGCATATCTCACAAGGGGTTGGATAGATACTGCCTACAGGAAAATTAAAGAGACCTTTGGAGGGAAGAGAACCCCTTGCATGAATATCAAGAGCTCAGATGGAAACCCAGTTCTAAGCAAAGAAGGGAAAGCAGAAATGTGGAAGGAGTACATGGAGGGTCTGTACAAGGGTAATGTACTTGAGGACAATATTATGGAAATGGAAAAGGATGTAGATGGAGATGAAATGGGAGGTATGATACTGCGTGAAGAGTTTGACAGAGCACTGAAAGACCTGGGTCGAAACAAGGCCCTGGGAGTAGACAACATTCCATTAAAAATACTCACAGCCTTGGGAGAGTCAGTCCTGACAAAACTCAATCATCGGGTGAGCAAGATGTAGGAGACAGGCTAAATACCATCAGACGTCAAAAAGAATATATTAATTCCAATCCCAAAGAAAGCAGGCGTTGACAGATGTAAAAATTACCGAACTGTCAGTTTAATAAGTCACGGCTGCAAAATACTAACGCGAATTCTTTACTGACGAAAGGAAAAACCGGTAGAAACCGACCTCGGGGAAGATGAGTTTGGATTCCGTAAAAATATTGGAACACGTGAGGCAATACTGACCCAATACTTGTCTTAGAAGATAGATTAACACTTGGCCGTCCGCACGTCTCGTACAAATTTATTCGCTAGGGCGCCGGCAGCAAGTCGGATTACTTGGCTTGTCGCCGGCCCCTTGTCACCTTTCAGTTGCTGACAATCTTCAAACACATTGACTTTTGCGCGCTTTAATTTTCCGGAAATACTCTATTTTGCCGTATCATTCCACAAACTCGAATTTTCTTTTCAAGTAACTCCTCTGCAAGTTCTACACTGTTACAATAATTATCCATGCAGAGGTGATGCCACTTTCCATCATAAGGTGTCAATAGTTCCGTCATTGTTTTTGCTAAAGGCTCTCCAGCGCCGGAATATATCTTGAATGAGGAAATGTATCCCGTACTCGAATCACACAGCATCCGAATGAGTATGCCGTATTTCGCAATTTTCGATGGCTTGTGAACTTCAAAATTTAACCGTCCACGCCACGGCATCATTCCTTCATCAATTGATGTTTTGACTTCGATTAAACGTTTCTTTAAACTTTTTGGAAAAATAATCAATTGCAAATTGCACTTTGACAAGCCGGTCGGCACTATCCAGTTTATTGTTGCTGTCGGAAAAATGTAAAAATGATAATATTTGTCTCAATCTGTTGCGGGACATCGTTTTGCGAAATATCGGTGTGTCTATCAACGGATTCGTTGACCAATAATCATTGATCCTTGTTTTTCTTAGTATTCACATAAGGATAGCAAGCCCAAACCATTTTCTAAGTTCGGGTCCCGTAACGTCGACAAATTTGGCATTTTTTAATCCAATTTCCTTCTATTGCAATTTTGACTGTAGTACTTTTTGGTTTCGTTGCTAATATATTCAAATAGATCGTTCCCAATATATAATTGTATGATATTCTCGACGCTCTGTGTATCATTGGGAAATATGTTTGGACCCGGGGATCCTTCAAATTTATTATTGGTCCTCGGTAAAGCAAAGTCTGACCACTGTGAACTGTCTTGTTCGTCTGATTCAGCCGAATCAGTTGGGAATCGTAGCGTTCGCTGAATTCTTGTGTGTGTGTGTGTGTGTGTGTGTGTGTGTGTGTGTGTGTGTGTGTGTGTGTGTGTGTGTGAAATCTTATGGGACTTAACTGCGAAGGTCATCAGTCCCTAAGTTTACACACTACTTAACCTAAATTTTCCTAAGGACAAACACACACACACACACACACACACACACACACACACACACACACACACACACACACACACACACACACACACACACACACACCCATGCCCGAGGGAGGACTCGAACCTCCGCCGGGATCAGCTGCACAGTCCATTACTGCAGCGCCCCAGACCGCTCGGCTAATCCCGCGCGGCGCCGAATTCTTCTTGGGCGTATTTCACTATCTTCCTAAGATTCTGCTTCACTTTCATTTTTTTTATATCCAATGTCTTCTTCCCAATCGGCCAAGTCGTTCCGAACGTCAGACAAGACGTCCGCGCATTCATCGTAAATAATCCTATTGTCTCTTTCGTCCGCCATGGTGAAAGGGTACAAGTACTTATAAAAGCAAAACACTTGTTGACGTGTGTAACTTATTGTTACCTAAACGAAACACCAACAGAATGCAAAAGATACTAACGTGCTGTCGCCGGCCACTGCGCGATACTATGCATACGACACCAGTGTAGTGTCGCCGACCTGTGACCGCTGTTTCGCGCACGACACCACTGTGGTGTCGCCGGACGGCATAGTGTTAAGGAAACGCAAACCTACGTTTCTAGCATTTGTAGACTTAGAGAAAGCTTTTGACACTGTTGACTGGAATACTCTCTTTCAAATTCTGAAGGTGCCAGGGGTAAAATACAGGGTGCGAAAGGCTATTTACAATTTGAGACAGAAACCAAATGGCAGTTATAAGAGTCAAGGGGCATGAAAGGGGAGCAGTGATTGGGAAGGGAGTGAGACAGGGTTGTAACCTATCCCAGATGTTATTCAATCTGTATATTGAGCAAGCAGTAAAGGAAACAAAAGAAAAATTCGGAGTAGGTATTTAAATCCATGGAGAAGAAATAAAAACTTTGAGGTTCGCTGATGACATTGTAATTCTGTCAGAGACAGCAAAGGACCTGGAAGAGAAGTTGAACGAAATGTGCAGTGTCTTGAAAGGAGGATAAAGATGAACATCAACAGAAGCAAAACGAGGATAATGGAATGTAGTCGAATTAAGTCGGGTGATGCTGAGGGAATCAGATTAGGAAATGAGAAACTTAAAGTAGTAGATGAGTTTTGCTATTTGGGGAGCAAAATAACAGATGATGGTCGAAGTAGAGAGGATATAAAATGTAGACTGGCAATGGCAAGGAAAGCGTTTCTCAAGAAGAGAAATTTGTTAACATCGAGTATTGTTTTAAGTGTCAGGAAGTCGTTTCTGAAAGTATCTGTATGGAGTGTAGCCATGTATGGAAGTGAAACATGGATAATAAATAGTTTGTACAAGAAGAGAATAGAAGCTTTCGAAATGTGGTGCTACAGAAGAATGCTGAAGATTAGATGGGTAGATCACGTAACTAATGAGGAAGGTATTGAATAGAACTGGGTAGATGAGAAAATTGTGGCACAACGATTAGAAGAAGGGATCGGTTGGTAGGACATGTTCTGAGGCATCAAAGGATCGCGAATTTAGTATTCGAGGGCATCATGGAGGGTAAAAATAGTCGAGGGAGACCAAGAGATGAATACACTAAGCGGATTCAGAAGGATGTAGGTTGCAGTAGGTACTGGGAGATGAAGAAGCTTGCACAGGATAGAGTAGCATGGGGAGCTGCATCAAAGCAGTCTCTGAAGACCACAACAACAACAATCAGAAGATGGCACTTTCTAGGAAGCAATTCAAGGTTCCTCTTCTACCACCCTTGTTTCTTGATTTTTTTATGCTGAGATACTCGGCACCAATCTCAATCTGTCGTTAGGGTGTTGGCATCGTTTGACTGGGTCAATCAGGCTACGTCCTTGGTATCCCATTATGTGACTGCGATTCTTCCAGTGTAGTTCAGTTGGAATTCCTTTACTGTATTTTTCAGCCAGGCGTCAAGCATATACACAGCACGACAGCAAAAGTTAAGCACCCAGTAGGTAGTGTTGGATGACAATATAGCTTCGCAGAGGTACACACAGTCGGTGGGCATCTAAATAATTGAGAGTTGCATATCTCTGTGACAGGCAGAATGGCCACCAGAGTGCAGTGTTTCATTGATCCGTGCTGTTCAGACCTGATAAGGTACGTAATGGATGTGAAAAGCGTCAGATGTTCAGTGATAACTGTCAAAAACTCGGAGATGTCACACACTCGTGCGAGTCAGCATTACCGGCACCTGGTATGTTTTGAAAGGGGCCTCGTGGTGGGTTTCCATTTGGCTGGCTGGTCGTAGCGCCCAATAACCAAACTTGTGGCGCGTGAGTATGTGACAGTGGTCCGATGCTGGTTTTCACAGGAACCTGAGGGCAGGTTTACTCGTCCTCTTACGTATCAACCGACCATGTCTGACCACCACAAGGGAGGACCGCTGGTTCATATCTGAGAATAAATAAAGTATTCCCTGCAACGTTGTGTGTCTTCGCGCACCATTGATCGGGGAGCAGCAGCAGCAGCAGCAGCAGCAGCAGCAGGACGAGGGAATTTCATCCCTTGCGTTGGCTGCCATAGCATTTGGAGTAGTGCCATGATTGGGAAGCATGGACTGTTGATGAACAGAGTCGCATTGTGTTCAGAGATGAATCACTGCTCTGCATGACCCCGGATGACAATCATCGTCGAGTATGGCAGCTACCTGAGGGGGAAATGGTTCAAATGGCTCTGAGCACTATGGGACTCAACTGCTGTGGTCATCAGTCCCCTAGAACTTAGAACTACTTAAACCTAACTAACCTAAGGACATCACACACATCCATGCCCGAGGCAGGATTCGAACCTGCGACCGTAGCAGCAGCGCGGCTCCAGACTGGAGCGCCTAGAACCGCATGGCCACCGCGGCCGGCCCTGAGGGGGAAGTTCCCATTTTTACGTGGTTTTGGAGAAGCACAGCGGTGTTTCTTAAGGCGTCACTGGTTGATGAGCTATCAGATACGATTTCAGCTCGCGGGCGGTATGGGCACAGCACTACATCACGGACATCCTGCATAATCTTATTTATGTTTCATGCTACAGTTTTCTGGTACAATTTTTCAGTGGTACAGTACCTATCCGCATACGACACGTGTCTCTTTGAACTGTCTGCATGATGTTGAGGTACTTCCATAGCCAGCGAGATAACCAGATCTGGACCCAATAGAAACACGTGTGTGACCAGCTCAGATGTAAACTCTGTCGAAGTGCCAGTATCCTGGATATCAAGGAACAGTTAAAATAGTTTTGGGTCAGCCTGCAGCAGGAGAGGGTAAGACAACTTTGGCACCCCTTCCCAACCGAATCAGTGTATGCATCCAGACTAGATTGGATGTAAAGTTGCACTGATAATTGGGGTAAACCACCAAGTTCTGTGACAGTTTGATTCGATTTTAATAGTCATTGCAATAACATCACATACCCACTCAACCCGTGAAGTTTCGTTTCACGCCCTTTCTGTGTGCCTCAATTTTTGTTCGGGCAATGTATTTAAATTACTGGTTTTAGTGGTAACATCGAAAGAAAGTCATAATCGATCTTTGTATTATAGCGAAGTTGCGGTGGAAATTTCAAGGACGCGATTGGTCATTATGCGAAGAGTACATTTTATAGAGAAATCTGGCAAAAAGTATGGTTTGGACGAATCTAATGTGCAGCGATGGACCTCATTTGAGAATAACCTTCAAACTGCTGGTTCATCAAGGAATTGCTAAACAAGCTGTGACATACCCTGGACGTGAAGCGCAGGTTCATTCCTTCTTATTATGTAAAAGGAATTACGGGACATCTACCTCTAGAAGTAATCCAGTCAAAGGCACTGAAAACTGCAGAGACCTTAAACATACCACAGTACAAATTTCGTGAGAATATCGGTTGGTGACAGTTTTTTGCGCAGAACTAACCTAGGTCGGACGGAGTAATTTGACTAGCACGAAGATTGCCAGAAGATTATACCGAGAAACTCGTCAACCCACTATGCATGTAATCCAAATGCGGCAGCACCACTCGTACTCTTTTGGAAAAAACCGATCAATACAACAGTGGACTGTTAAGGGACGAAACTTGGCTCATTAAGAACAACTGGAAACGAAAAACTAAAATTTACCATGATGTTGGTAATTACACAGAGGAAGGAAAGGTGTCTCCCGTACTACATTCTGAAGAGTAAAACATTGTGAAAGGAATATTTCCGCATAGAAAAAGACGAAACGACAACAGAATGGTAGACTGCCTAGCTACTTTTTAAAATTGCAGACCTGGTGTGCTGTTCCGTAAGAGAGCTAGTGTTGCTGGCTTTAAATACCACAGCTGCGGTAGTGAATAAAGTTCCTGCATTTAATACTGACTTCGTCGTTTTGTCTGTAGGTATGACTTCAAAACTGCAGTCATCGTAATCAAGCCGTTTGAAGAGTACCTCCTAAAGCAGTGAAGACATTGACTTATAGAAGGGGATCGTGCAAGATTAACACTTCGGCTGCGGCATCGGTACAGGCGCGTAAAGGCCGGTTCCCACTAGGGCTGCCGCGCGTCAAAACCGCACGTCAGCGGCGTGGTTGCCATGGAAATGGCGTCAGCGGCAAGGCGCGGCGGGCTCTGCGTCGCGGTTTGACCATGTCGAACCGCTTCCCCTGCCGCGTGCCGCGCTCCAGGTGCGCGCCGCCAATCACAGAACGCGCTGAGCGTGACGTCAGGTACGGACCCCCGGGCCACACGAACTTTCGCCGAACCGCTGGCGCGGACGCGGCGGCAGCTATGAAATACTTATCATCCGATTCCAAGGAAACTATTCGGTAGAAAAATTTGATTCTTGGGCATGTTACAGCCTGATATCTTCTCTCGATAAAGGGCCGAATTTCTTTTCGTTATTCGTCGTGGTTACTTGCTGTATTGCATTTACGTAAACCTTTACACGAAATTTGAATGAGTGTGCAGAGGTAAAAACGCATTGCGTGGACTTTGCGTACAGTTCATTTTAGGTAATACATTATTGCGTATGAAATTTTGTCAACATATCGAAATTGTTTGCTAAAGGTGAGAGCAGATCGATAGCTATCACCGTTCTCGAGATATTGAATGATATGTCGGCGGACGGGCTGTGCCGTGACCGCGCGCGGGTTGCTCGCGACGCGACCGGTACTTCGTACTGCTCGTCGTAAACCATGTGGTTGTATCAACTGCAAATTTCGTAAACGGTTCAAGAAATCGAAACGTGTTTTTTTTTGCAAACGATAACTTGTGAAAAGTCATGTATTTCGTCGCATGATAAATATCCTAAATCTGTTTATCTACCGAGATATGAAAGTAACTACAGTTTTTCAGAAGGTTCAAAATGGTTCAAATGGCTCTGAGCACTATAGGACTTAACATCTTAGGTCATCAGTCCCCTAGAACTTAGAACTACTTAAACCTAACTAACCTAAGAACATCACACACATCCATGCCCGAGGCAGGATTCGAACCTGCGACCGTAGCAGTCCCGCGGTTCCGGACTGCAGCGCCTAGAACCGCACGGCCACCGTGGCCGGCTTTTCAGAAGGGAGAGGTGAATTTTTTTTAAACAGCATTTAATAGTATGTGGAATGAGAAGTTAAACCGAAACTAATTTCTATAACTATCACTGGCTAGACACACACACATACAGATATAAGGAGAACAGAAATAAACAAACATTAGTTTTCAGCATATAATTCTTTAGGTTGACAACATGTACATAAACAAACCAGACAGGAAGGGACATGAGGTGAACACACTGTAATTACGACTTCAAATCAGAGTTTTCGGTAAAACGTCTACTGCTAGTGACAGAAGAAAAAAGAGCGAACATGAAAATGTGCTTATGTTCCATAATCTAAGTTTCAGTTCAACCTCCAGCATGTGACCAGGTGAGGGGAAACGTATATGTCCGCCAAAAACTCGATTCACTGTCAGTAATCAGTCATTCACGTAAAAAAAAAGATGTGAACTGTTTTATAATCTGCAAGTATCACATATCAAAACAAAACTGAATCATTCTAGATTCCACCGAAGATGCCTTAAAGTAAAAGGCGAAACGCGTCTTCAGTCAGTGAAGTACACTGGATAAAGAAAAAAAAGTTTGTTACTTACCAAAGGGAATAATCAATAGCTGTAGATATTTAGTAAATTACATCTTATGACATACCAGCAAATTAGTTTCGGTTTAACTTCTCATTCCACATACTATTAAATGCTGTTTAAAAAAAATTCACCTCTCCCTTCTGAAAAGCCGGCTGCGGTGGCCGTGCGGTTCTAGGCGCTGCAGTCCGGAACCGCGGGACTGCTACGGTCGCAGGTTCGAATCCTGCCTCGGGCATGGATGTGTGTGATGTTCTTAGGTTAGTTAGGTTTAAGTAGTTCTAAGTTCTAGGGGACTGATGACCTAAGATGTTAAGTCCTATAGTGCTCAGAGCCATTTGAACCATTTTGAACCTTCTGAAAAACTGTAGTTACTTTCATATCTCGGTAGATAAACAGATTTAGGATATTTATCATGCGACGAAATACATGACTTTTCACAAGTTATCGTTTGCAAAAAAAAACACGTTTCGATTTCTTGAACCGTTTACGAAATTTGCAGTTGATACAACCACATGGTTTACGACGAGCAGTACGAAGTACCGGTCGCGTCACGAGCAACCCGCGCGCGGTCACGGCACAGCCCGTCCGCCGACATATCATTCAATATCTCGAGAACGGTGATAGCTATCAATCTGCTCTCACCTTTAGCAAACAATTTCGATATGTTGACAAAATTTCATACGCAATAATGTATTACCTAAAATGAACTGTACGCAAAGTCCACGCAATGCGTTTTTACCTCTGCACACTCATTCAAATTTCGTGTAAAGGTTTACGTAAATGCAATACAGCAAGTAACCACGACGAATAACGAAAAGAAATTCGGTCCTTTATCGAGAGAAGATATCAGGCTGTAACATGCCCAAGAATCAAATTTTTCTACCGAATAGTTTCTTTGGAATCGGATGATAAGTATTTCATAGCTGCCGCCGCGTCCGCGCCAGCGGTTCGGCGAAAGTTCGTGTGGCCCGGGGTGCCGGACCTGACGTCACGCTCAGCGCGTTCTGTGATTGGCGGCGCGCACCTGGAGCGCGGCACGCGGCAGCGGAAGCGGTTCGACATGGTCAAACCGCGACGCAGAGCCCGCCGCGCCTTGCCGCTGACGCCATCTCCATGGCAACCACGCCGCTGACGCGCGGTTTTGACGCGCGGCAGCCCTAGTGGGAACCGGCCTTAACTGTCCAGTGCGGTCCGGCAACGTGCGAATGCGGGCCGGTAACACTCCGAAACAGCAGATACCGCTCGGAGCCGACGCTCCTAAGCACACCTGAGCTACAGGCTGACGTCAAGACCTTGTGAGATCTGCAGGATCATGTTCTATACTGACATCTTTGATGCCTTACTTCAAATAAGCTTCGACCGTATAGTGGTCATGTTTTAAAGTTCGTTCGTTGTCTGACACCTATAGGAGTCACAGGCGTCATTCAAATGTTCGTGATTTGTCGATAATGTAACAAAAAATACAATTCAAACAAGTAACAACTCCACTGCATTCAGGAAAAATTTGGATTCCAAAACGGAAATTCTTAAGAAGGAAAAAAAGGAAACTGGATTCATTTGAAATCATATTTACTTCAAATGCGCATTTTCAAGATGGAATCTGATAGAGGTCGTCAATTTAGTAGCATGTTTGGCCTGGTATGAGAGAATTAGCCGTCTACATTTATCATAGACGCCCAGGGGATGCTCGGATGTGTAGAAATTAGTAAACAAAACCCACTGCCGGCCGGGTTGGCCGAACGATTCTAGGCGCTACAGTCTGGAACCGCGTGACCGCTATGGTCGCAGGTTCGAATCCTGCCTCGGGCATGGATGTGTGTGTCCTTAGGTTAGTTGGGTTTAAGTAGTTCTGAGTTCTAGGGGATTTGATGACCTCAGAAGTCAAGTCCCATAGTGCTCAGAGCCATTTGAACCAAGCCCAAACACACCCTACGTGAAGGCTTCTCTCGTGTCCTCCATCACTTCAATTGCAGTGCTATTAAAACAAATTTAGCACAACAAATCCTTTCGCAAAGAACTGAAGTGAACGCTTTACAACGCAATATGAAATAAGTTAACGCAAAAGAAAACCTCATTTTCTGAGTACTCGTGAAAAGAAATTCTGCTCTATCACGTCATAAAAAGAAACCTTGCAATGTCAAAAGAAATAAAAGAAGTTGTCTTTGATAACCGGAATTTCCCCGATATTATCGCGTTTTTGCTACTTATGGGAAATTATACAGCAGTTCAAGCAGTATCCAGGTTAGTCTGGGCAGGTTGTACACTCGTATGGTGTATCAGTGCGCTTGCCTTGTTCCGCGCACTTTTTACACTGCTTCCTCGTAACTTGCTTCTTCCCTGCAGTAGCTTCCCGCTTTTGCACAACGTGTGTTTGTTTATGATGTTTCTTGCTCAAATTTCGTGGAATGTCCATTGCTGGAAGGAAGCCCTTTATAATGTTCATTCTGTAATCATAAAACGTCATTTTATTTCCTGAGTATTTGCTGTACAGATATGGAGAATTGAAAACTGGAATGTCAATGACATGAAAGAATAGTTTTTTCGGCCAGCGGATAGTCTTTCTTTCACATAAATAATACGATAACATCTGATCTTGTTTATCAGTCCGAAACATACACGCTTTGGACCTAACAATAGGCAAAGGTTTCGTGACTATTTGCTGGCGCGCATTCGTCACTTGCTCCGTAACACTTACATGTTCAGTGGAAATGTAGGAAACCTCTCGTCGATCCTTCCATTTTCCAGTCATAACTCCATTAGAATACCACACAATTATCTCTCCTCTCCCAAGTTTTGCCGGTACAACGTCTTCGGGGGGTATATTTCCTATTTAATTTCAGAGTACCTATGGAAAGTGTTTTTAGGTTCAACACAGTTGTAGCTAAATGAAAACAGTTATAATAATTGTCTAAGTAAATGTGATGACCAACATGCAGCTTTTCTGCCATCAAAAACAAAACGACCTTTTCAACGTGACCTTTTGCCCACATATCTCCACTACTTCCAGTGTATTTATGAAGAAGCCGTCTGGATGGTTGAGCGTGTACATCTTAATGCCATATTTATTACGTTTGCTTTTTATGTATTGTCTAAATGACAATCTTCCCCTCTAAAGAATCATTGATTCATCTATTGATAAATCTCTTCCCAGGTAATACACTTGAGACATTCTCGTGTTAAAATAATCCAATATATGTCGTGCCTTATATAAACCATCTTCTGGTTTTGTGTTTCCTGGAAATGGATTCTTTGCAAAATACAGAGAGCGTAATATGATCAAATACCGGTCTCTGCGTATACTCATTGCTATTCCTCTATTCTCAAACAGCGGTTCTTTCTTCCAGTAGTCTTGTAATCGTGGATATTTAACGTTACTCAGATGTGAAGAAACACCCAGGAAAACTAGTAATTCGCCTATACTTAGACCTTTCCGTTGCAGTAGGTACTGGGAGATGAAAAAGCTTGCACAGGATAGAGTAGCATGGAGAGCTGCATCAAACCAGTCTCAGGACTGAAGACCACAACAACAACAACAGATCCCTCTTTTGAATTTTCGCTCAGCAATATGTTGACTGCATTGTCGTTCGTTTCGTCAACTACAAATTGCAACAATTCGTCTGTTACCAATAATCTGAAGAAATCCATAGGAGAGTTGCCAGCAGAACAAATTTGCAAAACTACTTCCTTCGTAAATGGGTGATACTGCATATTGTGTGGTTCCTTATGCCAGGACTCACCTGGATTATTGTGACAGATCGGGCTCTTTTTCATCGTCGATTTCCACACAGTCGTCGTGATCCGTATCATCAGTTTGGAACTGTCACGAAACAGATTCGAAAGCTGTGCTTCCACGCTACCACCACTCTGCAATTCTTCTGCAGCCTCTAAATGACAATCTCTGCTGTGCCTCGTCCTCACTACACAGAAAATCACTGTCGTCTAGTACACTAAGTTAACTGTTCCTCTGCTCCTTTTCACATTGGAAGGACCAGGTGTTGGTTCATTAGCCGCCATTACGAACAATATACGTTCGATAACTGACCACACAAAGCAAAAGTTTACACGCTCTGATGCTAGCTTAGACGCTGCAACTAGACTGAGTAATCCGACAGTGAGTGTGGACGCTTGTAAGCGTCAGCCGCAGGGGCTCGTGGCTTGGTGAGACGCTTATAAGCGGAGTCGCTGTGAAAGTGTTAAAAAGGCACCAGTCAGCTTTAAATGGGAGAGGATTCTCTCTTAATGTCACACAATATCACCAGATTCTGTGACCAAAGAACTGAAGTAGTGCGCTCCCCACATGTATCGCCCACTGGTGAAGTGTGAGAATATGCAAATCATTTGACTAAAAGAAGGAGGGGGGAAAAAAGTAAAGGTGCCAAGGAAAGTGCCCATGATAATAACAACAGATAGTAACAGAAATATATGGTTCTCATGCATGACATTTTTGTTTATATTCTCTTGCTTTCAGCGGGAGAAGATGCAGATATACACACATTCGAAAGTATTTCTTCACCAGTAAGTTGTGACTTATGTCATTGAATACGTAGGATTAGACTGTTGTTGCATTATTTCATGATAATTCCTATCTCTTGGTAATGTACTAACGCATGGAATGCAGACACATAACAACTGTTTGGTTTATTAAATAGAAAATAATTAAAAACAAACATCCTTGCGACGTGTGTTGTTATCTAGTTTCTCACCTCCTGGAGAGCTAATGTCACTCCAGCTGTCAAATGGATTGCGGTTTTACGATTGGTGCCTTAAAAATTTCCGTTGCAAAATTCTGTAATGTTGTTCGTAAAGAAAAATGTTCACAACACGTAAATAATCTAAATATCTGAATAAGATGAGACACCAAGCGTCTTAAAGTGTCATCATGGAATAATAAACGCCTTTAAAAGCAAGTAGTAGTAGCTAATTCATTATAAATTACCTTCAGTTTCAGTAGTTGCAGTGTTATAATATGTGGACAATGGACAAGAATTATTTGCTAATCTTAATAATATGGGAAAGAACAAAATATGCAGTGAGATAGGTAATCCCAGTTAACAAGCAGTAAGGAGCAATTTTTGGCCACAGGCAGGTCATTAAGAGTATTTGAAATTTAGGGTGTTAGTGCCCACAAACACTAATTAGAAGATTTTTTTAAATATTTGTTTGGTATAAAAATACTTTTGATGACTGATCCCATTGGCATGGGTTGTTTCTGTAGCACTAAATAAATCAAACCATCATTTCCTTGTCCATTTTAAAAAAGAAATCTCTTAAACTTAGCATATCGTATATTGGGTGTATTATATAGAAACCAAACTAGAAAAGTTCGAACCCGAGAATCCTGAATTTTCAAACCGATAATATTTGCCCACGGATGCTCCCCATTACTGTATGAAGGTGTGGAACTTTCTGTGACAGAATTTCTCCTCAGTGAGTTAAAGGATGCTAAAAATTATGTGGAAGGTTCACTATGGGATATTACTCAAGTCTTGACAAGTTAAAAATGCTGAGCTGTTTCAGATCAAAGAATGCAAGACAACTTTCCATTCTATGGCAAGGGCGAACTATCATTTGCTACCAATTAACGATGACAGTTTAACGCCAAATGTAACTAATTCAAAGATTATTAAGAGTGGAAACACAGTAGTGGAGGTAAACAATAAATGCAAGAGTAAATACACTCCTGGAAATTGAAATAAGAACACCGTGAATTCATTGTCCCAGGAAGGGGAAACTTTATTGACACATTCCTGGGGTTAGATACATCACATGATCACACTGACAGAACCACAGGCACATAGACACAGGCAACAGAGCATGCACAATGTCGGCACTAGTACAGTGTATATCCACCTTTCGCAGCAATGCAGGCTGCTATTCTCCCATGGAGACGATCGTAGAGATGCTGGATGTAGTCCTGTGGAACGGCTTGCCGTGCGATTTCCACCTGGCGCCTCAGTTGGACCAGCGTTCGAGCTGGACGTGCAGACCGCGTGAGACGACGCTTCATCCAGTCCCAAACATGCTCAATGGGGGACAGATCCGGAGATCTTGCTGGCCAGGGTAGTTGACTTACACCTTATAGAGCACGTTGGGTGGCACGGGATACATGCGGACGTGCATTGTCCTGTTGGAACAGGAAGTTCCCTTGCCGGTCTAGGAATGGTAGAACGATGGGTTCGATGACGGTTTGGATGTACCATGCACTATTCAGTGTCCCCTCGACGATCACCAGTGGTGTATGGCCAGTGTAGGAGATCGCTCCCCACACCATGATGCTGGGTGTTGGCCCTGTGTGCCTCGGTCGTATGCAGTCCTGATTGTGGCGCTCACCTGCACGGCGCCAAACACGCATACGACCATCATTGGCACCAAGGCAGAAGCGACTCTCATCGCTGAAGACGACACATCTCCATTCGTCCCTCCATTCACGCCTGTCGCGACACCACTGGAGGCGGGCTGCACGATGTTGGGGCGTGAGCGGAAGACGGCCTAACGGTGTGCGGGACCGTAGTCCAGCTTCATGGAGACGGTTGCGAATGGTCCTCGTCGATACCCCAGGAGCAACAGTGTCCCTAATTTGCTGGGAAGTGGCGGTGCGGTCCCCTACGGCACTGCGTAGGATCCTACGGTCTTGGCGTGCATCCGTGCGTCGCTGCGGTCCGGTCCCAGGTCGACGGGCACGTGCACCTTCCGCCGACCACTGGCGACAACATTGATGTACTGTGGAGACCTCACGCCCCACGTGTTGAGCAATTCGGCGGTACGTCCACCCGGCCTCCCGCATGCCCACTATACGCCCTCGCTCAAAGTCCGTCAACTGCACATACGGTTCACGTCCACGTTGTCACGGCATGCTACCAGTGTTAAAGACTGCGATGGAGCTCCGTATGCCACGGCAAACTGGCTGACACTGACGGCGGCGGTGCACAAATGCTGCGCAGCTAGCGCCATTCGACGGCCAACACCTCGGTTACTGGTGTGTCCGCTGTGCCGTGCGTGTGATCATTGCTTGTACAGCCCTCTCGCAGTGTCCGGAGCAAGTATGGTGGGTCTGACACACCGGTGTCAATGTGTTCTTTTTTCCATTTCCAGGAGTGTAGAACAATCATGTCACTAAATATGGTCAATAAGACAGGGAATAAAATGAAAGCGGTTGGTAGTAACAAGGGATCTTTGTATAAAGAGCTGATGAAAAATCTTTAAATCTGTATATATTCTGACATAGGCATGGCAGAGGAATCATAAACATTTTACAAAACGATCATCGAGTAAACACCACCAGTGTCGTTAAACTGGGAGCTACTGTGTGTTAAATCATTAAGAACTGCTTCAATAACAAATGATGCAAGATATTAATAGCAGGTGCCAACAATGTTGATAAAAATGATCTCAAAGGAATCACAAGATGCTTAAGGAAAAAACTGATGTTACTTGAGAAGCAAATGGTAATTGTTGTAAAAATTCCGCACACATACGGCCTTCCAAATTTCTCCCGTGTAATCAAAGAGATTGAGAAAGCAAACAGACTGTATTACAAAATCTACCCAGCCTTTCAGAACACATTCTTCCTACACACAGGGGATATGGACTGTGAACTCTTTACCAGGCATGTTATGCATCTTAATGGGAGGGTAAAAACTGTTCTCTGTAAAAACAGAATCATTGAAATGATGAAGAGTACTCCTCATACATCTAGGTCAGCTGCTATTCCTTTAACTCAGATAATCTCAACAGTTCCCTAAAGTGCTAATCATGTTCATACAACGTGCAGTGAAGTGTCACAAATCTCAGGAACATCATCAGAGAATTCCTCTCAGACTGACAGTACACAAACAGTGTTAACACCAGATACCTCTCGATGAATATATCCCAGGAAAAGTTTTACTAGCACTCTGAAGACAGCGGCAGCAGTTCTGACCTGGCATATGGAAACGAATACTACACAAGAAACAGCACTAGCAGCAGCGTCCAATGAAGTGAGCAGAAGGTAAAAAGTGCCTCCTTGCCATCCAAATGATTTTTTTGGTAGAAAGCAGACCAAGGAAGAACACCAGATAAGCAGACTCTGGATGTTATCTGAGATAAGTGGTTCATCAGAAAAGACTAAAAGTAGTAGTAATAAGCAGGACAAAACCAACTTTCTTCCATTACACGTAATGCATCATAATGTTCAATCTCCAACCAAAAATTACAAGAACTAGAAATAATATAGCCGAGTGGTCTAAGGCACTGCAGTCGTGGACTGTGCGGCTGATCCTGGCAGAGGTTTGAGTCCTCCCTCGGGCATGGGTGTGTGTGTGTGTTTGTCCTTATGATAATTTAGGTTATGTAGTGTGTAAGCTTAGGGACTGATGACCTTAGCAGTTAAGTCCCATAAAATTTCACACACATTTCTTTTTTTAGAAATAAAACCAGACTCTGACCTAAAAATTGCTGTTATCAGGATAATGAAGCACTGGCTAAAAAACAGCAAATGGAAACTGTAAATTCCCCCACAGTGTCGAGGGCTAGAACAGACCTGCAGCCATTCCTTGCCTGTCACAAGAGGTGTCTAATAGGAGTCTTTTTTTATTGGGTCAAGTTTTTGTACCTTGATCGTGTGAATGTTTTTGGACTTTTGAAGGTTTTGGCTCTTTTCTCTGTTTTGTTTTTAATGCTTTTTCCTTCACAGTTTTTGGCTTTTTAAATTGTTGTACACTGTTTGGGTTTGACCCCCACTTTCCAAATTTTACTGAAGTGTGGGCCATTTTGGGAAGGACACCTTACTGTGGTGATCTACTTCTCCACTGTGCAAGGTTACCTTTTGCATCTACCAATCAAGTGGATCTACCTCTGCACCTGAAATCCAGCATGGTAGCCAGTCTGTTGTGGTGGGGTTGTCATGTACCCTCTTGGTGTTAGCCCCCTAACAATATTGGGATCTCACTGCTGATGCCTGAACTGTGACCTCCCCATGTTAGCCAAGGAGTAGATACCTGTGTTATTTCAGGGTATGGGGACTCCGGGCAGTGGCTACTGTGCCAGGTGGCCTTTGCATTGGCGGAGTGGTGCTCCCGTGGCTACTGTGCCAAGTGGCCTTTGCATTGGCAGAGTGGTGCTGACGGGGGAGCCTCCGATTAGAGAGTGAATAGCATCGGGGCGAATGATCTGCTGTGAAACAGATCAAACTTATTGGTGACTGTGCCAACAGCCTGTCTCATCAGTCAGGAATAGTGATTTTAATGCAGAAGTTTACAATCCTACTGTTTTTCCATCACTGGCCATACCACAACATGAGAGTCACACAAGAAGAAATGGAAGTAGACAGTTTGCCAAGCTCAATGGCATTCAAAGTGTTATCTTCCTCCAGGACCAAACACCTCAAACTGATGAAGAGCTGCATACTAATATGGCATGATGTAGAGTCAATTTTGTTCGCTGCATGCAGAAGGGATCCAAGGATAATAGAGTGGACACTGGAGCTTTTATCCTAGCTTTAACATTTTGCCTGAGAAGGTCATGGTTCATAGATGTGATGTCCATCACTGAATAAAAATGAGGACGCCCTATATTATTCCAGTTTGGTGAAAAAAAAGTATGATACACGAAAATGTTATCCTTCTGCACTGTCCCATGTTTGTAATTGAATTTGTACCTAATATGTGATTGATATGCAGTTTCTCCTTGACACAAAATTGGTTCATGCAATGAAACAAATTATTGCTGGTCCGCATCATTTTAAGATTCCTATGCTTACAATGTGTAATTGTGATGGGGTAATAGTGGGGAATTTTGGAAAAGATTACAATGAACAAAAGATGATAAAAACTTAGGGAATCTGTGTCCAGTCTAACTTACTACTGTTCAAGAAAACGAATAACAACTCATGGTAACTACTTATGTTCTTTATGTAAACTGAATGAGTTGTTCTGGTATATTTCTCAGAGTTCATGACTGTCAAGATTGTTGAATTGATTAGATGCTTTACTATTGACAGTGTTTCCTAGCTCAATTTGTGTTGTATAGGGTGAGCCATGGAATACACTTTTTTTTTTTTCAAATAAACCTTAGTATGTTGATTAATTCACTTTTTTTTAAACTGACACAATAGAAATGTACAAAAACAGACAACTAAGAACAGAAGGTTGGGCTAAAGGTGAATCGACATAAAACAGAGTTCATGCAGTTTGAAAATACTGACTGAGGAAGATCTGAAACTAGAGGAGCAAATTCGGAAACAACATGAAAACAAGTAATACATCAAGATAAAGCAAACTGGAGGCATGTTGTTCATAAACACTGTACCCAGCTCGATGGGAGTGTAGAAAGATATGAGCAAGAAGAATTTTCTTGACATAGATGGCATGATGTTCAAGAGTTCAACAGCTAAGATAGTTGGAATCATGATTCGATGTTAATGGCATAGGAAGTGACATCAAGGAACGAATAGCAATGGGAATGAAATGAATGTATTCCTTCAGGGAGAAGCTTAGCTTCAAATCAGTACCAGTGAACACTAAGGTGAGAGTATAATACAGCGATATGTACCAGCAATCGTGTATGGTTTATAAACCTGTCATGACTAAACAAGAAAAGGAATAGGCTAACTATTAATATTTGAAGGAAGAGTAATGTAGAAGATACTAGGACCCAGCTGAAATTAGACAGTGGTGGTGGTGGTGGTGGTGGTGGTGGTGGTGGTGGTGGTGGTGGTGGTGGTGGAGGAGGAGGAGGAGGAGGAGGAGGAGGAGGAATGAGCAAATGTGCATCTTCACACAAAACCAGTAATACTACAGAAGCTGAAGAGCAAAAAATAATCCAGTGGGCAGGCCATATAGCCCATATTCCAGAAGAAAGACAGGTGAAGAAGGTACTTGAGGGGAAAGCAAACAACAGATGCTCCATAGGATGACAAATGCCGTGCTGGATGGACAACATGGTGAAGGACCTGGCAGCCCTGGGGATGGAAAACACCTGAAGGAATTGCGCACAAAACAGAAAGGAATGGGGGCAGTTTATGGAAGCAGCACATGGTCTGCAGGATCCATGATTGCTGGATACATATGTATGTACTGTTATTTGTACAAATCCAAATGTTCATGTTTTCTATTTGATTTTCATGGTCACTTCCAATAACTTATGCCATCCAAATTGTGGCCATTCTGTCAAATACATTTTTCAACTCTTTTTCAATAGTCAGTCAGGCACATAGGCATTGTTCAACCAATCTGCCTCTCCCCCTGTGGGTCCAGGGGTCAGAATAGGCCTGAGGTATTCCTGTCTGTCGTACGAGGCAACTAAAAGGAGTTTCACACATTTTGGCTTTTATATGACAGTCCCCTGCAGGGTTTGACCTCCATTCTTCAAAATTATCTTGAAGAGTGAGCCAATTGGGGAAGGGCACCTTACAAGGTGCATTGCGTCCATCGTGCATTGAGATCTTTAGCCCACTTTCTCGGTGTCGCATTGCAGTCCTGCCCATTCTCCATCTCTTGGGCGAGGACACCTTCCTGGCTGCGTTTTACACCATGCACTGTGCAGTGCCAATTTCTGTGTCGACCATCACTATGGACTTCTTTGTACCTGATATCCAGCACGGTAGCATCTGTTGTGGTTGGGCCACCATGTACCCTGTTGGTAGTAGCCCCCTTACCACACAGAGATCACTCTGCTGATGACTGCGCCGCTAACTCCCCATGTATGCCAAGGGGTAGATGCCCATCCTCCTGGGGCATCGGGACTCCTGGCAATGGCCATCCTGCCAGGTGGCCTTTGCTGCGGCTGTGTGGCACCCATGAGGAGGGCCCCTTGTTGGAGTGGGTGAAATCAGGGCAGATGACATGCGATGAAGCGTAGTCCATCATCTCTTGCTGGTGGTGAAACACCAGCAGTCTCTGAGCGATCACGAGCTCAATTCAGTGTGCAGAAGTATGACCCAAATCGTTCCCCTCCCTGGCCACACTCTGGGAGGAACGTCAGGCTAAGGATGGCAGCAGATCTTATTCGCCCTGGTACCTTGTATGTTAGAGAGCTGATGGGGAATCTTCCATGATGATGAAGTCTCAGTTTTTTTTGTTGAGAATTTAGAGGACAAGTTCGGGGAGGTGGAGGGCTTGTCCAAAATGAGATCTGGGTCAGTCTTGATCAAAACAGCATCCTCTGCTCAGCCACGGGATTTACTCGCTTGTGACAAGATGGGGGATGTTTCTGTAACCATCATGCCCCATAAGAGCTTAAATATGATCCAGGGTATCATATTTTACAGAGACCTTCTTTTGCAGTCTGTCGATGAGCTGCACACCAATTTAGAGCGGCTAGGTGTACATTTTGTCCTGCGTGTCTACTGGGGTCTGAAGGATAATGAGGTTGCCACCAGTGCCTTCATCTTGGCCTTTGAGGGTGATACATCTACCGGTGTGATGTAAAGCCCTATATCCCTCCCCCCCTCCCCCCCAAATCTGGTGCTTTTTCCGCTGCACTTGCAGTGTCACATGCGGACGCCCATCACAACCCCATACTCAACGTGACCCACCTCCCATCTGTGTCAACTGTGGAGAGCACCATTCGCCTTGCTCGCCTGACTGCAGGATTTTCCAGAAAGAAAGGAAAATCATGGAGTACAAGACCTTGGACAGACTGACCTACACTGAGGCTAAGAGAAAATTTGAACAGGAACTGTAACGACTATAATTGAGTGTCAGGTGTAGTTTACTTTTATGTCCTAAACTCGGTCTGTAGGGAAAATGTGCCCTTCAAACCCCTCTTGAAGCTGTGGCTGTCAGAATAATGATGACACAGGAGTAACTGTCTGCAATGTATATCTTCCAAAGATGGTGCAGTACCCCTGAATGTATTAGCTGCACTGATTGATCAACTCCTTAAACCTTTCCTACTTGTTGGAGATTTTAATGCCCATAACCCCTCGTGGGGTGGTACCATGCTTACTGGCCAAGGCAGAGATGTTGAAACTTTACTGACGCAATTCCACCTCTGCCTCTTAAATACTGGGACCGTCACACATTTCAGTGTGGCTCATGGTAGTTACTTGGCCATTGATTTATCAATTTGCAGCCCAGGACTTCTCCCATCTATCCACTGGAGAGCACATGATGACCTGTGTGGTAGTGACTACTTCCCCATCGTCCTGTCACTGCCCCAGCATCAGGTACGTGCCCATATGGGCTGAGAACAAGGCAGAATGGAGAACTTTCACCTCTGCTGTCACTGCTGAATGTCCTCCACATGGCAACTTCGATGTGATGGTTGACCAGGTGACTAGCACAATTGTTTGTGTGGCAGAAAACACGATCCCTCGCTCCTTAGGGTGCCCAAGGCGTAAGCGAGTCCCTTGGTGGTCGTTCGAAGTCGCCGAATCAATTAAGGAGCATCGGCGAGCTTTACAGCGGGATAAGCGGCACTCTTCCCTGGAGCACCTCATAGATTTTAAACGGCTCCATGCTCGTGTTTGCTACCTTATCAAAAAACGGAAGGAGTGTTGGGAGAGATACGTCTCCACCATCGGGTGCCACACATCACCTCCCCAAGTCTGGGCAAAGATCAAACGTCTTTTCGTGTACCAGGCCCAACAACTGTTCCTGGTGTTACCATAATTGGCGAGTTATGTTCCAACCCAAATGCGATTGCTGGGGCACTTTGCCCGGGCCTCTGCATCGGAGAATTACCCCCCAGCCTTTTGCACACTCAAACAGCGGCTGGAAGGGAACGTCTTCTCATTCACTACATGCTACAGTGAATCCTATAACGCTCCATTTACAGAGTGGGAGCTCCTGAGTGACCTTGCATATTGCCCTGACACAGCTCCTGGGCTTGATAGCATGCACAGCCAGATGATTAAACATCTTTCATCTGACTACAAGCGACATCTTCTCATCATCTTCAACTGGATCTGGTGTGATGGCGCCTTTCCGTCTCAGTGGCGGGAGAGCACCATCACTCTGGTTCTCAAACCCGGTAAAAATCTGCTTGATGTGGATAGCTGTCGGCACATCAGCCTCACCAGCATTCTTTGTAAGCTGCTGAAACGCATGGGATGTTGGCGATTGGGTTGGGTCCTGTAGTCACATGGCTTGCTGGCTCCATGTCAGGGCAGCTTCCGCCAGGGTCAGTCTGCCACTGATAATCGTGTGTCCGTTGAGTCTGCCATCCGAACAGCCTTTTCCAGATGGCAACACCTGATTGCTGTCTTTTTTGACTTGTGTAAAGCATACGACATGACTTGGCGACGTCATATCCCTGCCACATTGTATGAGTAGGGATCCCTGGGGACCACTACTGATTTTTATCCGAAACTTCCTGTCACTCTGTATTTTCCGTGTCCAAGTTGGTGGCTCCCATAGTTCCACCCCATATCGAGGAGAATGGGATCCCGCAGGGCTCTGTATTGAGTGTATCCCTATTTTTTGTGGCCATTAACGGTCTAGCAGCGGGCTGTCAGGCCCTTCGTCTCACCTTCTCTGTATGCAGATGACTTCTGCATTTTGTACTGCTGCTCCAGTGCTGCTGTTGCTGAGCGGCACCTCCAGGGAACCATCCACAAGGCGCAGTCATGGGCTCTAGCCCACGGCTTCCAGTTTTCAGCCGCAAAGTCGTGTGTCGTGCACTTCTGTCGGCGTTGTACCGTTCATCCGGAGCCGACACTTTATCTTAATGATGATCCACTCGCTGTAGTGGAGACATATCAATTCCTAGGACTGGTTTTCATTGCTAGATTGACTTGGCTCCCTCTTCTTTGTCATCTTAAGCAGAAATGCTGGCAGCACATCAATGCCCTCCGTTGCTTGAGCAACACCAATTGGGGTGCAGATAGCTGTGTGCTGCTGCAGCTCTACAGAGCTCTTGTCCAATCCCGAATTGACTATGGGAGTGTGGTTTATGGTTCAGCAGCACCTTCAGCATTGCCTTTACTTGACCCTGTGCACCACTGTGAGGTTCAATTAGCTACAGGAGCTTCTTTAGGACGAGTCCAGTGACCAGCATACTGGTGGAGGCTGGTGTCCCTCCACTGCAGATGAGACGTGTGCAACTACTTGCCACTTAACGCAGCACATATTCATAGTTCCCCTGAGCATCCGAATTACTGTCTCCTTTTCCTGACTGTGGCAGTCCATCTCCCGCACCAGCAGCCCAGATTGGGGCTAATGACTGCGGTTTGCATGTGGTCCCTTCTCTTTGAACTGGAGTCTTTCCCTTTACCACTTCTGCTTGCGGTCCATTCAAGTACGCCTCCATGGTGTACGCCTCGGCCACGGCTTCTTCTGGACCTTTTGCATGACCCTAAGGATTCCGTTAACTCTGCTGCTCTCCACTGTCACTTCCTCTCGATTCTTGACGTGTTCCGGGGCTCTTAAGTGGTTTACACCGATGGCCCAATGGCTGATGGTCACATAGGCTTTGCATTTCATGGAGGACATGTTGAGCAGCACTTCTTACCAGTTGGCTTCAGTGTTTTCACTGCAGAGCTGGCGGCATATCTCGTGCTCATGCCCTGGCGAGTCATTTCTCCTTTGTACTGACTCATTGAGCAGCCTACAAGCTATCGACCAGTGCTCCCCTACCACCCTCTGGTAGCGTCCATTCAGGATTCCATCTATGCCCTGGAACAGTCCTGCCATTCCATGTTGTTTGTGTGGATCCCAGGACATGTTGGAATCCCTCGCAACGAACTTGCTGACAGGCTGGCCAAACAGGCGACACGGCAACCGCTTCTGGAGATAGGCATCTCTGAAGCTGACCTGCGTTCTTTCTTACATTGCAGAGTTTTTCACCTTTGGGAGATGGAATTGCATAACAGAATGCACAACAATCTGTGTGTCATTAAGCAGACTATGAATGTGTGAAAGTCTTCCATGCAGGCCTCTCGGAGGGAATCAGTCGTCCTCTGCCAGCTCCGCATTGGCCATACGTGGCTAACGCATGGTTACCTACTCCGTCGTGAGGACCCACCTCAGTGTCGCTGTGGCTCCCAAATGGCAGTCGTCCACCTCTTGCTGGACTGCCCTCTTTTAGCCATTCTGCACCAGACTTTTGACTTTCCCAGCACCCTGCCTTATGTGTTTGGTGACAATGTCTCCACAGCACCTTTAGTTATATGTTTTATCCTTGAGAGTGGGTTTTATACTTCTGTGTAGGTTTTAGTGCATGTCCTTTGTCCCTCTGTGTCCTCCACCCAAGTGCTTTTACGGTTGAGGTTTTAATGTGTTGCAGAGTGGCTGGCTTTCCTTTTTATTCTCACAGTTGGCCAGCCACTGTAATCTACTTTCATGTTTTACTCCCTTCTGTTTCTAGTGTCTCTCTTGTTTTTTTGTCCTCTTTTGTTCCTTTTAGAATTCGTTGCCTTCCCTTTGATCTTGTGGGTTTTCCTTTCTTTCCGTTTTGTGTTATATGGTTCATCCATTTTATCCTCACCCTTGTGGCATTGTTTTATTAGGAACAAGGGACTGATGACCTCATAGTTTGGTCCCTTCTCTCTCTTTAAACCAACCAACCAACAAAGCAATCTACCTCTTCTTTCATGACATCTTTCAATTCCATTAAACTTGGTGTTTGTTAACACAGACATGCTCTTTCAAATACCCCTGCAAAAAAGTCACTTGCAGACAAGTCTAATGTCATCAAAATGAGAGGTAAGTCTTACCATTGCTGGAACTCCAAATCTGTTGTCTGATGCACCACCAGCATTTTATACAGATGGAATTATAAATCCAAATGTAACTTTTTCTTGCAGACTTGTTTCTCATCCACAGCATCCATTTTGATGTGTGGATCATCTTATACTCCTGATGATTGTCTCTCTCACAATGATGATGATTTCAGGTGTCCATGTTTTCTTATAGAGATGTGGTAGGTGCTTCTTAAAAATGTTCTGAAAGCTGTAATCCATTGTAGGAATGCATCGTCACTTGAAGCTATGGAAGTAATATAGTGACAAAATATCCAGACTTGACATTTGGTACAAAGGTACTGTCTACAAACACACAATGCGTTAGCATCCGCCATTCCGTTCATACTGTAATTGTGGTCAGTGTCAAAATGAATGACAAATTCCTTGTCTCTGTTACAACTATAACAGTTGTTGTACTAGCCAATCTAAAAACTTTCATCCCCATATATCACAAGGTATATGGTTTTGTGGCATCCAGAAATTAGGAAATTAGTAATTAGGGAATCAATAATCCACTTCATTACTATGAAACAGAAGTCTTTAAGAGCAACAGAAAATTTTAATATTTTACCACTTAATAAACTCAGGGTATGGCCTGTTTTATTTATTGTTCATGAACAGTTAAAATATGGGATGGAAATTAAAGAAAAAACTGCAGTTCTAAAAGGTACTGTCAGTACTGCAGTTTAACCCACAGCCAAGTGCTGACTGGAGGGACAGTCACATGACATCTGTTTCTGTTACTAAATATCAGAGTAGGCAAGTGCATATAATTTTGCAAGCCAGTCACACAGTGGTGGGCAGGTAATGGAACCCCACAGGGAAATAAAAGGCAGATTGGTAGGCAATGCCAGTGTGCACTTCACATGTTTTTTTTTTTTATGGTGGGGCGACTGGAAGAAAAGGGGTAGGGTCATCTAAGATTTGGAGGCAGCTTTGATAGTGGCTATTTCATTGAGTTTGGGAATGCAGTTGCAGATTGTAGCTCATATTGGTAGGATGATTTCTACCACTCGGATTCAGAGGCCATCATGTTCTTCCTGAAGATGACTGGCTGAAATGAAAGACAGCTTGTCTTTCTAACAGTGTGGGAGTTGAGATAGTGGTTTGGAACACCATTCCCAGGATCTAAACTGCACACAAGTAGCTGCTGCTGGTGTAGTGGAGTATGTGTGGCATTCACACATGGCTTTTTTTTAGGATAGAAAAATCTCTTGACAAACCTTTTTAAAAAAGTATGTACTGACAATGGAAAGTGTAGGGTAGTATCATCCCCATTAGTCACAGAGCAATAGTATTCATCATTGCAGAATGGAGAAAAAAAATTTAATTCTGTATTAGTCACCTACAGAAGCATCCACGAGAGGTTTCAGAACTAGTCTTTGATAAACAGTTATAATTCTCACATACTACCACAAACAGAAAGTGTAACAGATTCCAGAAGTGATAGAAATGAAAAGTAAATTATGATTGCTATTTGTGTTGTAAATATAGGCTGGACTTTGATGGTGAAGGTGTGTTTATTGCTAAAATATTGTTTCTAATGAGATTAGTACAAATCTAAATGCAGAAAAAAGGGTTGAAGATAATTGGTAAATTTGGATCAAGTGTGGTAACTGGTTGCTTTTACAGTTCCCTCATTCTCCTCCCCTTCATGTCTGGAGCCATAGTGATGGAACATTTCAGGAAAAACTTAAAGGCACACTTACATATTTTTGGCAATGATTTTGTATTATGGGGAAATTTGAGCTGAACCAACTATACATGGGGCAGGAAGTTTGCACATGTGTTCCTGTGATATTGTACAAGATGCCTATCTTCAATTTACGTTGAGATGATAATGAGAGAACCAACTCAGTGAGGGTAAGGTATTGAATCTCATGGTTATAGACTGGCCTGAAATTTTTGAGTGAGTTAGCTGTCAGGAGGGAATCAGTGATTATAAGGCTGTTATAATGTTCCCGAATATGGATGTCAGTAAGAATGTGAAGAAAGGTAGGAAGACATTCCTTTTCAGTTAACATGACAAGAAAATTGGATTTCAGCATATCTAACCAGTCTGCAACAAACATTAGTCTGCATCAAACATTCAGCCCTGAGACTAAAAACGTTGAGTATAAATGGATTAAATAAGGAGTATTATACAATAAGTCTTTGACAGGTAGACCCATTCACATATTAGAAAGCATTCAGAGCCAAAGAGAGTTTCACCAAGTTTTTAGGAGTAGCCAAAACTGTGCTGACAAACAAAAACTGAATGAAGCCATATGAGCGCCATGAGACCCATATATTAAAAGGGTTCATTGAATTGATAAGTATGAACATGTATAAAGTCAGTAAATGTATGAGAGACATGTATTCAGACATTCAGTGGCCATACCAGCATCAAAGTGGAGGGTAAATGAGGGAGGGCTGAAACACTAAATTCTGCTTTTTGAAGCTGTTTCATTCTGCAAGACGTACAAGGTTCCTCCTTCCTATTGATGTATGAATATTAAAGTGACAGATACTGAGATAATGACAATGGGATAGAATATCAGCTAAAACTGCTGGACAGAGGAAAGCTGGATGGATCTGTCTGGCTACCTACATGATTCTATTTAAAGTAGGTGAAAGAATTTGCTGCTCTTCTAGCAGTAATTAGTAATGATCACTGAAGGAATAAAGAATTCCACGTAATTAGAAAAATTTGCAAGTCACTCCCATTTCCAAAAAGGGACATCAAAAAGATGCACACAACTAAAGGCCCACATCACTGATGTCTATCTGTGGTAGAATTTTGAAATAAGTTTTATACTCATGTGTTATAACCTTTCTGGAGACTGGAAATCTGCTTTATAGGACTCAAAGTGGATTCCACGAACAATAGTCTTGCGGAACCCAGCTCATCTCTTCCTTAAAGAGACCTAGATGGCTCTTTAACATGGTGTTCAGTTTGTTGCTGTGATCCTTGTCTTCCAGAAGGTGTTAGATACAATCCTGTACTATCACTTATGAACAAAATATGAATGAATAGAACATAAGACTAGATTTGTGACTGGATTAAAGCATCCTAGCAAATAGAACACAGTGTGTCATTTTTAGTCGTGAGAGATACCTTAAGTCGTAAAAGTAACTTCGGGTGTACACAGGACTACTACCATTATATAAAAGCTAGTGTTTACCTCTGTGAACAGAGGATGCAGGATCTCTTGCTTACTAAAGGCTTACCCAACTGAATTTTCTTTACTGTAGATTACTGTAGCAAATGATCAGCCGTTCCTTTCAACTGTAACTAATACATCCAATCCATGTTTTCTCTCTGTTTTCATTTCTCATGATCTTCTAATGAGTCTTTAAACTATGCAATACTTTGAAACATCCATTTCTCCCACTCTGATACTATCTAATGCCAGAAGTAAGATTCCAAAGTGCAAAACCTAGTGAATTTTCAAATATTTTATGTATCTGTCAGTCTACTCTCAATTTTTCTACCTCAGCTGATTGTGTTTCAATTTTTACTATTCCTTTCTTTAAAAAATCAATGGTTCTTCTACGGTTGCATTATAAAGGCCTACCAAAAATCAATGCTGGCTGTTCTAATCCACACCACCATTCCCAGATGTGCTACAATGTATTAGGATTCTAGTTGGTTGTTAAGAAATATAACCATGTATGTACACAGCAGCTGTTGCATTTAATAAATAATTGTGTGGGAGGAACATCATGTGTTCAAGTTTCTGTGTAAGAGAGTACATTTTTGCAGGTACAGTGGCTGTGTGCTCATTGTATATGTTGTCTGGTCCCCAGCTGACATCAACCTCAAGAACTGATGGCACAGGAGAATCGTGCAGTAGGCAAAGTGGACAGGATTGTTCTTGGTCACCTGGCAGCCATGCACATGCAGGGCTGCACACACATGACTCTTCTCCAGAGGTCCAGCACCAGTATCAACAGGGGCAACAGCAAAAGTTACAACAGCAGCTGCAGCCGCAGCCACAGCAAGAGCAGCAGCAATTACAGCAGGACCAAGCATTTTTGGTATGCAAATTTTGTTCTGTTGAATCAGCAGCAAATAATGTTTTTCTTTATAAAAATATACATCACTTCGGTAACTGCATGAGCTGAGCTCAGTTGGTATCTCACTTTTCTATTAATTTATATTTCACTTTTGAATTAATATATTTCATTTATATTTCACTTTTGAATTAATTTATAATTGTAAACAAGGTGTTTGTTTAATGTTTACTATGATCTTAAGTAACCTATCCAAAAATGACTTGTTCATCAAGAAGTACCTTGAATAAAACTGTGACATCAAGAAACAAGTGCTTCATCATCCTAGTAGCATCCATCACAGTTACATTTTATTATGTGGTAGTTGAACTGCATTTCATGGATACATCTACCTTGTGAAATTGTCCTGACATTTCATGTAAATATGTATCATGTACATTACCTGTGTGTGAATTGTCATCTAACCAGGCACTATTAAAGCAACTTTCATCGACTGGCTTGAAATTAACTTGGTAGTTTGAAACTATCTGCAGGCATAATAATACTCAACTGTGACAGAATTACTATAAAGAGATTATGCTATCCATGTTGTTGATCCTGTCATGACGCTATGTTGGAAATACGTAGAATCTGTGAAAGAGCTTGTTGATGACAATTTCGTTTATCAAAATATTGTACATCATTTGCTACAACAACACTGCCATTTTCAGGAGAACTTTTCTCCTGGAAAAAAGTTAAAAAATGATTAGAATAGGGTCCAACAGACGATTTGGAAGTAATTTTCGATGAATGTGACACAAAACTAATGAAATTAAAAGTATAAAATGAATTATCTACAGTTGGATCATGAAGATGGCTTAAGGGCAGTGCCTATCAATAATCATGAAATTAATGAGGCAATATTGTAAGTTAAGGGGGTGTGGTGGTAGGTAGCGAAGTGAAATTGTCTGTCTACTAAGAACTGCTGTAATTTAGATACATCCTGTTCATGTACCATACTCCAGGTATCCCAGTATTTGCATTCCAAATCCTGTCGATATGGTGTACCGCTGGATTTTAAAAGAAAACCACTTATTGTCAAAATGTCATACAATTGACCATGTGAAAGAAAAACATGTCTTGAAGTTTGTGATGTGGTTTCATGTCAAAATGAGGGATCATATGCAATGAAGACAAATTATATTGAAGAAACAGTAACATAAATTTCGTATTGTAGAATAAGTTGGCCATACTTTAATCTTTAACAATGCTACAGAAACTTCCTGACTGATTAAAACAGTGTGTTGGCCAGGTCTCAAATGTAAGAACTTTCCGTTTTGAGTGTTTTTGAGCTATCACAAGCTGTGAGGGTGGGTCTTCTTGGATAGCTTGCTCAATTGAGCACTTGCCCACAAAGGGCAAAGGTCACAGTTTGAGTCACAGTCCAGCATACAGTCACAGTCCAGCATACAGTCACACTCTGGCAGAAATGTATAATTAGTGCAACTGACATATAATTCATGAAAACAAAGCCCTAAAGAGCTTCACAGCCCTATAAAAAATTCATGGTGTGTTGATTTTTTGTCTGATCAAGCTGTGACTATGAAAATTGGTGATGGTGTTAGTCCTTCTCTACAATGCAGCACTTATATACCAACGATGAATAACTTGGCAAAGGCCTTGGTTGTAAGTATCTGCTCTCTCTCTCTCTCTCTCTCTCTCTCTCTCTCTCTCTCTCTCTCTCTCTCTGTGCGTGGGTGCTGGTGTGTGTGCGGGCGTGGGTGAGGGTGTGTGTGCATGGCTGACCCACTGGCACTTGGTGCCATTTGCTCGTGGGACATGCAAGTCGCCAAAGTGGTATCCAGTTGAAAGACTTGCACCAGGCTGTTGAGCCACACAACATAATAATAATAATAATAATAATTACTAAAGATAACAGAAGTATTCAGCAATGATATAAATATGGCTTTTGGAACAGACAAATGTAAGAAAAATAGCATAGTCAAGGGAAAACACACTAAACAAGAAGATTACATACTAGATAACCACAGCGACTGCATAGAAGCGATGGAAAAAACAGATGCCTATAAATATCTAGGATACAGACAAAAAATAGGAATAGATAATACAAATATTAAAGAAGAACTAAAAGAAAAATATAGACAAAGACTAACAAAAATACTGAAAACAGAATTGACAGCAAGAAACAAGACAAAAGCTGTAAATACTTACGCCATACCAATATTGACCTACTCATTTGGAGTAGTGAAATGGAGTAACACAGACCTAGATGCACTCAATACACTTACACGATCACAATGCCACAAATATAGAATACATCACATACATTCAGCAACAGAAAGATTCACATTAAGCAGAAAGGAAGGAGGAAGGGGATTTATCGACATGAAAAACCTAAATTATGGACAGGTAGACAATTTAAGAAAATTCTTTCTAGAACGAGCAGAAACTAGCAAAATACACAAAGCAATCACCCACATAAATACATCGGCTACACCACTACAATTTCATATCCACCTCTACAACCCTTTAGATCACATAACATCAACAGATACAAAGAAAGTAAATTGGAAAAAGAAAACACTACATGGCAAGCACCCATATCATCTAACACAGCCACACATCGATCAAGACGCATCCAACACATGGCTAAGAAGAGGCAATATATACAGTGAGACGGAAGGATTCATGATTGCAATACAGGATCAAACAATAAACACCAGATATTACAGCAAGCATATTATTAAAGATCCCAATACCACAACAGATAAATGCAGACTTTGCAAACAACAAATAGAAACAGTAGATCACATCACAAGCGGGATGTACAATACTAGCAAATACAGAATACCCCAGAAGACATGACAATGTAGCAAAAATAATACATCAACAACTTGCCATACAACGTAAACTAATAAAACAACACGTTCCCACATACAAGTATGCACCACAAAATGTACTGGAGAATGATGAATACAAATTATACTGGAACAGAACCATTATAACAGATAAAACAACACCACATAGCAAACCTGACATCATACTCACCAATAAAAAGAAGAAATTAACACAACTAATTGAAATATCCATACCCAATACAGCAAATATACAGAAGAAAACAGGAGAAAAAATTGAAAAATACATCCAACTGGCTGAGGAAGTCAAGGACATGTGGCATCAGGATAAAGTTGACATTATACCAATTATACTTTCAACTACAGGAGTCATACCACGCAATATCCACCAGTACATCAATGCAATACAGCTACATCCAAACTTATATATACAACTTCAGAAATCCGTAATTATTGATACATGTTCAATTACCCGAAAGTTCTTAAACACAATGTAACATATACCGTACAGTTAAAAGGAAGTGACGCTTGATCAAGGTCCGCGTCACTTTCATTCCGAACCAGACCTAAGGTCTGAGAAAGGAAAGATAATAATAATAAACTGCTACATACCTGTTGTTGCAATGACTTTTTGGGCTACTTGAATGCTTACTAGCAGTTGTGGAACCTAGCAGGTGGCAATCATTGTCATATTCACAATATCATGTAAGATGGAAGTTGTCAAATGAATTACTAATAATTCGGGCTATGTGCAGGATGAATCTAAACTCTACTGACAAAATTTTTGAGGTTGTATTTGGCCATGAACTGGGCTTCTTAGGTCATCAAGTGACAGCTGAATATCTCAAACACAGATAAAATGACTTAGATATTATTTATACAAAATACACACAAATGATTAGACCCCTACATCTACAAATTTGCATAATGCAAAAATAGTTACAGTAACTAAAAAATGAAACAATAAAGTTTTTATGTGGAGATGCATTTAACAAATAATATAAAGTAAAACTAAATTTACAATTTTTGTTTAGTACTTGTAAGTAAAATTTGACAGAAAGGATAAAGGAAACTGAGTTTAGTTATTTAATACTAAGGTGGCCGTCTGTGCTATATGTTTCTAATTTCCTGTAGGGTCATCTTTCAGCTTTTCTTCCTAAATCTACATCATGAGAGTGGTTTTCTGTTAAGATTGTCACCAAAGGTTGAAGCTTCCAGCACCGGCACTGCCACAAACATGGAGATTTCCATTTGAAAGTGCATTAAGCTGTACATGTTCCTTTATCTGAATCTGCTATTTAAACAGAACTGCAGACAATCAAACGTATATGCTTTGAATAATGACTATAGCTCTGTCTTGATTGGTAATAAATTATGAAAAAAGAAAATGCATAACATTCACCACTTCTTTACATTGGCCAATGGAAACAAATCAATAGTTACAAAAACTAGTGCATCGTCCCAATTGTTGGCAAAATTTCAGATAACCTCACAGAAAAGTTAGTCTAACATCTGCATATCCGCATTTTACAATATCGACAGTATATCAACGTTTTTATGGAGCAGCTATGACAAACTGCTAGCCTTGGCTCAGAGTAATATGAATAAAATCGGATGCAAGCATGGTGTTCAGTCAGCCAGAGCTGTGGCAATTAGGATATCTGAACAAGAGAAAACCAGGAGATTAAGATAGAAAGATTCAAACTTTGATGATGTAGACCATTAAGTTTTACATTGTGTTACAAAACACTGAAAGTTGACGGTACTGGAAATCAAGAAACAAACAGCACAGTATGTCAGCTCAATACTAAATGACCAAAGTTGATTCTCTTTTTCACCCTCTTTTAAATTAAGTTCTAATTACAAATACTAGATTAAAATTGCAAATTCAGCATTATGTTTCATTAGTTGCTAAATGTACTTCCACATAAACTCAGTTTCCTGTTTTAGTTAATGTAACTATTTCTGCATGATATGAAAAAAGTAATACTTTCCTATGTACTCTCTCTATATGCCATCATTTTTGTAACTTCTGTATAAACTATATCAGTGTAAGTTTCACATCATTTTATCTGTGTTTGTAATGTTCAGTTATCACCTGACGATGGCCTAAACACTAGTTTGTGACCAAATAAATATAATTCTACAGATAATTATGAAGTGTTTCCAATTTAATATTGTTATTATGTTATGCCAATGGAAAATTATGTTAATTGTTGCGTATGATTTATTTAGTTTGTGACCCCAGTTACCTTCATTTCTGTGAAAATACCTTCAAACAGTGAAAAAGCTTGTAACATGCAATCGTCAAAATGTGCAGTACAGAACAAAGAGTAATGCAGCATCCTTCAAATTCAAAAGTACAGGGTGATCAGGAAGTCCCTTACATGGACAATTATTTAATTTAACTTTAATAACACATTACATTTATTTGTCTGAAGCATTAGCATGTGCACCACTACTATATTATTATGCCTAATGTCATTGTACTCATCTACTTTTGTAGCTGCAGCATCACGTGCCGGAAGGTTTCAAGCCCACTTGCCTGTGGAGCATCATTTTCCACATTCTGTTTCTTTCTGTTGTATTCTTTTATGAGGCCCCCCCCCCCCCCCCCAAAGAGCATTGTCTGCTTGCTTCCATCTGTCAGTTTGTCATTGACTGTTAGTTCATTTATGGCCATTGGCTGAGATGTTTGCAATCCTAAATTCATTTCATGTGATTTGCTTTGTGCTGCTTTTAACTCCAAATTTTGCAGCATGCTTTTTGGTACTCTTGCAGGGTTGGCATCACTGACACATGAACTTCAGCATGTTTTTCCCTTCAGGGTGATGAATGACCAGAGGAAGTGGTATCCAAAACTTTTTTCAGGCAAAAAGCTTTCTCCTCCTAGGCTCCTTACTGAACCAGTCACGACATTTACTCATCATCTATGCCATATTGTGTGTTGCTTTGCTTCCATTTATGGACCCACAAATTTGTCACTAAGCAGTCCCCAAAAGTCACTCCCCCCAGGGGGTCCACAACTCTTTCGTGGATACGTGCGTGGCGAGCACGGGGCCCCGAGCCATTGCAGCCTTCTTTCTCTCCCGGGCTGCATTTCCTTTCCTTTCCCTTCCCCTCCTTTCCCCTCCATACCCCTTTCCCCTCGCCCTCTCCTCTCTCTCTATTGGTGTCCTTGCTTATGTTGGCCCCCGCTATCCTCCTGGTTCTGTTGGTTCTACACGCCGGCTTTTTTTGCGTAATCATCTCCTCCTTTTGGCGTTCCTTGGTCCTCCTCTGGGGTTTGACCTCCATTCCAAAATTTCTCTTCCGTAGTGTGAGCCATTTGGGGAAGAGCACCTTACCTAGTGTCTCCGACGTGTGCCCTCATAGTACATTCCACCTTTTCTTTTACGTCGTTGTCTGATGCTAGGGTGCATAGCCAGCACGGTAGCCAGCCCGTGTGGTGGGGTCGCTATGTACCCTTTTGGTTGAGCCCCCTGAACACACAGGGATCACACTTCTGATACCTGAGCTGTGACCTCCTCATGCATGCCTTGGAGTGGTTGCTCGTCATCCTGGAGCATCGGAACTCCCGGCAATGGCCGCCGTGCCAGACGGCCCTTGCTGTGGCTGGGTGGCGCCCGTGAGGAGAGCCCCTGATCGGAGTGGGTGGTATCAGGGCGGACGCTATGCAGATGAAACGCGTACGGGTCCAAAACTCTGGCCGCTCTTCTGCGGCCGTCTCTCTGCGTGGTACTGATTCCTCAAGTGCTGCTTCTCTTGCCCCTTCGGCCTTCCCTTCCGTGGCTACCCCCTGGGAGGAGGGTCAGGCGCGTCGTCTAGGGGCAAAACCTTTCCCCCGTTATCTAGTTTGCACCAGGACTGATGGAGATACTTTCACCAGTGTCAAACCTTTATTCTTTGTGGAACACATTGAAGACAAGTTCGGCGAAGTGGACTCCCTGAGCAAGATGCGGTCGGGTTCGTTACTGATAAAAACTGCTTCGGCTGCCCAATCTGCGGCCCTTCGTGCCTGTACCCATCTTGGCACAATTCCCGTGTCCATTACCCCTCACCAGTCTCTAAATATGGTACAAGGTGTGATTTTTCACAGAGACCTCATCCTTCAAACTGATGAGGAACTTCGGGACAATCTCGGACGGCGGGGTGTTCACTTTGTTCGGCGTGTTCAGAAGGGTCCTAAAGATAATCGTATTGATACTGGTGCCTTTATCCTGGCCTTTGAAGGGGATACCCTTCCTGAGAAAGTTAAGATTATGGTCTATCGCTGTGATGTGAAGCCGTACATCCCACCTCCTATGCGGTGTTTTAAGTGCTTGCGTTTTGGCCACATGTCTTCTCGCTGTACCCAGGACCCTCTCTGTGGTGACTGTGGACGTCCACTCCATGAGGGGAGTCCCTGTGTTCCCCCTCCTGTATGTGTAAATTGTCGTGGTAGTCATTCTCCTCGTTCAGCAGATTGCCCAGTCTATAAGAAAGAAAAAAAGATACAGGAGTATAAGTCTCTTGATCGTTTAAGCTACACAGAGGCCCGTAAGAAATACGCACGATTGCACCCTGTGTCCATGACATCTAGTTACGCCTTGGTTACATCTTCATCCCTTCCTCCCCCTTCCTTACCCCCATCCCGGACCCCTCTCCTTCCCCCCTCCCCTGCGGCTCCCACACCTTCTCCTCTGGGCGCTGCTCCCCCTCCCCAGCCGGAGAAGTGTCCCACTCCTTCGGCGTCTGCCGGTCGAGGGCGCCTCTCCCGGGATGCCCCTTCCCGGCACCTTCCAGGTCAAAGGTCTGCTGCAGCGCGGCGACCGCGAGAGCCGCGGTCTATCGGCCCCCCGGTCGCCCGGTCTCTTTCTGTTCCTGATCTTGCTGCAGCTGGCTCCATTATGCCACACAGCCCTCCTCGATCTCAGCCTGAAAAGAAGAAGAAACATAAGTCCCGGGACAAAGAGCCTCTGGTGTCACCAGAGGTCCCTTCCCCGGCTTCACAACCGGATTCTGACCTGTCGTTTATGGATGTCGCCCCCTCCTTGTCGGTGACGGGTGGGGACCCGGCGGTTTGACTGGATTTAGCGTGTTCAGCCCTCATTTAAACCATCGTTCTGTGGTTCTCCAGTGGAATTGTAATGGCTACTATCGTCACCTTCCGGAATTGAAATCCCTTCTTTCGTCCTACTCAGCAGCTTGTGTGGTTCTCCAGGAATCTCATTTTACTGATGCTCACTCACCGACCCTCCGTGGGTTCCGTGTTTTCTGTCGAAATCGGGTCGGACCCTTGCGGGCTTCTGGTGGCGTTTGTTGGTCCGTACAGACATTGCTAGCACGTGGATTCCTCTCCACACTACATTGGAAGCGGTTGCTGTTAGGGTCCACTTAGACTCTGCAGTCACAGTATGCAATCTTTATCTCCCTCCTGACAGGACTCTTACACCTGCTGCCTTAACCACCCTTCTTCAGCAACTTCCTCCTCCCTTCCTCCTCCTTGGGGATTTTAATGCTCATCATCCTTTGTGGGGCAGTGCCTTTCCATCTAGACGAGGTCTTCTTATAGACCAATTTATTGCAGACCACGACCTATGCCTTCTTAATGATGGCTCCCCTACTCATTTCAGTGCTGGTCATGGTACCTTTTCTGCCATTGATCTTTCTCTTTCTTCTCCCTCTCTCCTCCCTTCATTACACTGGTCGCCACACGACGACCTTTGTGATAGTGACCATTTCCCGTTGATTATCACGCTCCCTTCCCGCTCCCCGATGGACAGGTTACCTCGTTGGTCTTTCCACCGCGCCGATTGGCCTCTATATACTGCACAGGTCGAGTTTTCTCCCTCTTTGTTGGGTTGTATTGATGACGTCCTACGTGACGTGTCTGCCGCGATTGTTCGCGCTGCTAACCTTGCTGTCCCGCGCTCATCTGGACAATTTCGTCGTCGGCAAGTCCCGTGGTGGAGTACGGCCATTGCCATTGCCATCCGTGATCGCCGTCGAGCTTTGCAACACTTTAAGAGGCACCCATCTGTAGCCAGCCTTTCTACCTTTAAGCGCCTTCGCGCTAAAGCCCGTTATTTAATTAAACAGAGCAAACGGATATGTTGGGAACGATTCGTTTCTTCCCTTGGTTCCACTGTCCCTCTGTCACGGGTATGGGCTACACTTCGCTCTCTCCAAGGTTGCCATCGGCAGTCCACCCTCCCAGGCCTTCACCTCCCAGATGGCATTTGTACGGACCCATTAGTTCTCGCAGAACATCTTGCGACCCATTTTGCAGTGGCATCAGCGTCGGCCTCCTATCCAGCTGCTTTCCTTCATCAAAAACAGCAGGCTGAAGCTGTCACCTTATGTTTCACCACTTGTGAGTCAGAATCTTACAACGAACCTTTCACTGAATGGGAATTTCTTTCTGCTCTATCTTCTTCTCATGATACGGCCCCTGGCCCAGATTCCATTCATAACCAGCTGCTTCAACATCTCAGTGCTCCACAACGGCACCATCTTCTTCGGGTGTTTAACCGTATCTGGCTCCAGGGTGACTTCCCTTCTCAGTGGAGGGATAGCATTGTGGTTCCTGTCCTTAAGCCTGGTCAGAACCCCCTATCTGTTGACAGCTATCGGCCAATTAGTTTGACCAATGTTGGTTGTAAGTTACTTGAACGGCTGGTAGCCCGTCGGCTCACTTGGGTCCTCGAATCTCGGGATCTATTGTCCCCTTACCAGTGTGGCTTTCGAGAGGGACGATCTCCAATCGATCATTTGCTTCGCTTGGAATCCGCAGTTCGGCAGGCTTTTTCCCAGCGCCGCCATTTGGTTGCAGTGTTTTTTGACCTTCGCAAGGCCTATGACACGGCCTGGCGCCATCACATCTTGCTAACCCTTCATCAGTGGGGTCTTCGGGGCCCACTCCCGATTTTTATCCGCCAGTTCCTGATCCATCGGTCATTCAGAGTTCGAGTTGGTACTGCTTTTAGTTCTCCACGGACCCAGGAGACGGGCATCCCACAGGGTTCTGTCTTGAGTGTCCTTCTTTTCCTCATTGCTATCGATGGACTTGTGGCCTCTGTCGGTCCCTTGGTCGCCCCTGCCCTGTATGTGGATGATTTCTGCATTTGGGTTAGTTCCTCCTCGATGCCATCTGCAGAACGGCAGCTCCAGGTGGCTATACGGCGTGCCTCTGCATGGACCCTCTCACACGGGTTTCAATTCTCTCCTTTAAAATCGCGGGTGGTCCACTTCTGTCGCCGTACTACGGTCCACCCTGATCCAGAGCTCTATCTCGCTGCACAAAGATTGCCTGTGGTTCCACAGTTTCGTTTCCTAGGTCTTCTTTTCGACAACAAGCTCACTTGGCTGCCCCATATCAGACTCCTGAAGGTAGGATGTTTCCGAAAACTCAATGTCCTTCGCTTCCTTGCCCACTCCTCTTGGGGTGCGGACCGTTCCCTCCTCCTCCGTCTTTATCGTGCTCTAGTTCTGTCACGTTTGGACTATGGTTGTCAAGTTTATGGTTCAGCTGCTCCTTCCACGCTGCACGTGCTGGATCCAGTCCACCATCGTGGTATCCGTTTGGCCACCGGTGCATTCCCTACGAGCCCTGTTGATAGTCTCTTGGTTGAAGCTGGGATCCCCCCCCTTTCTGTTCGGCGGTCCCAGCTTCTGGTGTCTTATGCCCTTACTATCCGTTCTTCTCCCGCTCATCCTTCCTATTCTATCCTATTCCCAGACCATGGACGTCGCCCGCCTGACTCCCGCCCTCGGGCGGGTTTACCGGTTGGGCTGCGCCTTGCGTCTCTTACCCGTGATTTTCGGCTTCCTTCTTTGTCCTGTCTTCCTCGCTCCCTCCCCTCCACCCCTCCTTGGTTAGTTCCTCGGCCTCGAATTCGGATGGATCTCCGCCGCGGTCCGAAAGATTCCATCCCCCCGGTGGTGTTCCGTTCCTTTTTCCGCCAAATTTTATGGGAGTTTCGGGATGCTGTTGTTTTTTACACTGATGGCTCTAAATCTGCTGATCATGTTGGGTATGCCTTCACGTCCTTTGTTGGAACGGAAAATCATCTACTGCCACCCTCATGTGGGGTGTTTACTGCGGAATTGATGGCAATTTCCCGGGCCCTTACCTTTATTAAACAATCCCAACACAACCGCGTTTTGTTATGTACGGACTCGTTGAGTGGCCTTGTTGCTATTGACCGGTGTTTTTCGCGCCATCCCTTGGTCTCTGCCATCCATGACCATCTCGCTGATCTTCACCGTGCTGCTTGTTCCATTGATTTCCTATGGGTCCCGGGCCATGTGGGTATCCCGGGTAATGAGCTCGCTGATCGTTTGGCTGGGGGAGCAGTTACTTACCCCCCGTTTTCTGTAACCCCTCCTGCAGCGGATTTACGGCTTCACATCAAATCCCACTTTGCACAGTCATGGGCCAATTCTTGGGAGGCTACTCCACTGTCTAATAAACTTCGTGCCATTAAGGTGAATCCAGGCCCATGGCGTTCTTCCTTTAGCCTCTCCCGCAAGGACTCGACCACACTGTGTCGTCTCCGCATTGGCCATACCAGGCTGACCCATGGTTTCCTTTTGCGTGATGAGCCACCCCCACTATGTGGTTGTGGAGCCTTCCAGTCAGTGGCCCACATTTTGGTTGAATGCCCCCTTCTTTTGGCTCTGCGTGCTAAGTACAGACTCCCCCACACTTTACCTTTGATGTTGGCTGACGATTCCCGGATGGTCTCTCTGGTTCTAGGTTTCCTCCGGGAGAGTGGTTTTTATTCTCAGTTTTAAAGTTTTTAATCTCCCTCTGGTGTTGGGGCGGGGTGGTGAGTGTTTGGGTGTCTCCCACTGTAGGCAGTGTTCAGAGATTCCCGATTCACCTCCCTGACCGGAATCCTCTTTTCTTTCCCTTTTACTCTGTTTTTACCCCTTCTTTTTAAGGCTTGGTTAGTTTTTCTATTCCCATCCGTACTTTCTGCATTATAGCAGTTGTACCTTTTAAGACACAGGTGGTCTTGCCTATGCTGCTTCAGCATAGTGTTGGGTCCGTTCTCTTGCCAACTTCCTTCATTTGTTTTTACTAATGACAACGTGACTGCCCTTTTACGTTTCCCCTTTTTCTGTTTTATTTTTCTGACTATACTGAGATGTCCCGTTAGCAGAATGGAGTCTATTTGAAACAAGGGACTGATGACCTTGCTGTTTGGTCCCTTTAACCTCAAACAACCAACCAACCAAAAGTCACTGGTATCTGCCATTGTTTTCCACCAAACGTGGAAAGGTGAACAGTGAATTGGGTAATGCACAGACTTTAGTCTCCTCTGCAGAAAGTCACATGATGGAAACCACGTTGAAATTCACATGAGGAGCAATGTTGTCATATCAACAATCATGATGGGAGGTTCAAATCTTAATATCTTGACTTCTTACATTGCAAATTGTGAAGTGCTCATAGTGCATGTGGTGTGGTGCCGAGTAGCGTGCATTTTTGTAACTTAACAGGTTCAATTGGCTGTGTGCAAATTAGCAAGCAATGCAGTGGTGATGTGACTTGTGTGTGTGCCTGGTTGCATGGTGGTGTGTTTATGGCAGTTTCACTGAGTAGTGTTTTGTTTTTCACCATTCAAGGTCTCAATCTTGTTTCATTAATACATTACATTTTTCAATTATTTCTATGTATAGTTTTGCTGTTTTGTTTTGTTGTTGTTTTTCCTTTAAGAGCAATTCATACTTCAATAACTGGTGAGCCATGCGCCTAAACTGTGTCTTCAGATTGCAAACACAAAATTATCATCGTTCATGACATTGTTCAAAAATACTGCCAGTTCAAACTTCCTGGCAGATTAAAACTGTGTGCCGGACCGAGACTCTAACTCGGGACATTTGCCTTTCGCGGGCAAGTGCTATACCATCTGTGCTACCCAAGCATGACTCACGCCCCATCCTCACAGCTTTAATTCTGCTAGTACCTCATCTCCTACCTTCCAAACTTTACAGAAGCTCTCCTGCGAACCTTGCAGAACTAGCACTCCTGGAAGAAAGGATATTGTGATGGCATGGCTTAGCCGCAGCCTGGGGGATGTTTCCAATATACTGCCAGTTCAGTTTCAATTGGCTCATATACATAACATCAATTTACTTCAGTGGTGTGCTGTGTTATGTCATGTATTTCCGAAAACTTCTCTATCCATTCTGAAGTAATCTGTAAAATCAGCATCACTCATCTTTGTTGTAGTTTGAAATTATCCACAGCTTTTCCTTTCAAACAAAATATATTTATTTGTTGATTTGAATTTTTGTTCATTAATTAATAAAGCAACACTCCTTCAGCATTAGTATCTGAATCTGGTTAAGAACCCAACTGTTTTACTCCCAAATCACACATTGTTAGTTTGGCAAGCTATCACTGCTGTGAGAAAAGCTCAGCATAGCATTGTCATGCCACTCTTCTATTGCATTCAGCGAAGCCATTCATGAGGCACATATCATCCAACTTCATGAGCAACTTATGCATGCTGCTGTGTATCACAGTTAACTTACAACTAACAGTGTGAGAAAACAAATGAGAGACAGAACCAAGCTGTACTGAAAGCAAGCTTGAGTGTGAAGGATAAAGAGGGCATTACTCTTATCAGCAAGTACTGAGAGAGAACGCAGGAAGTTCCTTTCCAAACAATACACACAGTGCATATTGGCAACATGTGAACTGGTATGCAGGTATTTTAGGTCGAATACATACTACCTAAATGGGGATAAGAAATCAAACAAAATAAAATTTCTCTGCAACAAGCCACAGTTTGCTGATACAATTCTACTCAGGAAGTATCCCTGAACAACCTCTGAGCCGCCCAGGATTAGCCAAGCGGTCTAAGGTGCTGCAGTCGTGGACTGTGCAGCTAGTCCCAGCGGAGGTTCGAGTCCTCCCTCGAGCATGGATGTGTGTCTTTTTCCTTAGGATAATTTTGATTAAGTAGTGTGTAAGCTTAGGGACTGATGACCTTAGCAGTTAAGTCCTATAAGATTTGACACACATTTTAACGTTTTTGAACAACCTCTGAAATTTTGTTGACAGAGTTCAGGTTCACCATGTACAATGTTTTAACAGAGGGAGACATAAACAAAAAACAAAATTCCCTCCAACACTCTTTCTGTGAAAGACAGTGCTGTCAGTTAGCCAAACTTCTTATTATACTTGAGAGCTCTCAGTATCTAATTTCTTGTCACTGTACACCAGTCTTTTAAAACCTGAAACGTAGTTTTGGAATCACACATGAAGGACAAATTCTAAAGAAACAGATGAGCTTACTACATTAAAATATGCTCCGGGGATGTGCTTTGAGAATCAGCAAATTCTATAAAAATCAAATTTGTTGTACTGAAAATCAATGCCTTGTTATGCAAGAATGTTCCTTTTCACTGAGACCTGGATTACAAAAACGCTTTTCAGGTTTTGAAGTCCAAACTACTCTTGGCGCTTTGTTTAGCTACTTTCTCTCCAGACCAGCATATAGTTTTGATGACTGATGCCTCACAGTAGGGCCTCAACATCATTGTAGCACATTGATATGTCAAGCTTTCACCTCTAAATCTCTCACTCCAGCCCAGCAGCATTACTCTTTTGTGAAAAAAGATGCTCTAGCTGTGCATGTCAAGATGGTAACGGGTGGGCACTTGGGGTGTTTTTCCTACATGTAAAATGATAAATGCCAGGATTCATGGAAAAGATGGATTTATTCCCAAGTATCACTGCTAAGGAATACAAAGCACATGAAAACTGGTCACAGCTGTGGAATGAACTGCACATGGTAGAAGAGAGCATTTCACCCACACAGGTTTGTGGCAGAAAGTTGGTGTCTCTCTCAGCAGTACTGTGGTGGCCTCCCTAGCTCAACATAATAGCATGGGAGCCAGCCAGAAGTGCTTTTAGAATCAGCAAATTCTATAAAAAGCAAATTTGTTGTACTGAAAATCAATGCCTTGTTATGCAAGAATGTTTCTTTTCACTGAGACCTGGATTGCAAAAACGCTTTTCAGGTTTTGAAGTCCAAACTACTCTTGGCACTTTGTTTAGCTACTTTCTCTCCAGACCAGCATATCCATTTTCGATCTATGTTTAAACATGCCAATGTGGATGCCTAGTCGTGCCTGTGGATGCCTAGTCCTGCCTTTGTGTGGATCCTGATCCAAATTTTTATCATGAAGAATTGCTTTGCTTCCATCATGATATTGAAATGCGGGTCACTGTTTAGGGTTTCCCATTTATCCTCACCCACAGCACCTGCTGTTCCAACCAGGTAGTTGATTTGTTCAATAGGGCTGGCCAGATAAACTGCCAGGCCAGGCTTAGGACCCTTTGTGCAACTATTTTTACTTACTGTATTGCATCTCTGTTTTCAACAGAGTTTTGAACGCGTCTGCGGAAGACCTCTCTCCTCGAGTAGTCATTCCCAGCACATTACGGTGTGAGGCTCTACATCTCCTCCAGTAAGGTCATTGGGGAGTTTTATACATTAAACTGCTAGCTAGGGAATGTTGTTTGGGCAGGGATTGATGGGGAAATCGTCAATTTCGTCATGGCTTGTGAGTAGTGTGCATCCCAGGGTGTGTGTGTCCACATGGCCCACTCCACACCAACCATGGGAATACATTCATAGAGACTTTTCACGGCCCTTCATGAATTCCTATTGGCCTTGTACCTTAGTTTCTGACAATGGTCCGCAGTTTGTTTCTCACACCTTTCATTTGTTTTGTTCCCAACATGGCATTCATCATGTTATGGCTCCACCGTTTCACCCTTTAATCAAATGGTGAGACGGAATGACTAATGGGTACATTCAAGTCTTAAATGAAAAAAATTGTTGTGGATTCTTTGACCAATGACAGTCTCTGTTTTCTGAGTTCCTATTGCTTCATGCCTATAAGGGAGTGGAGCCCAGCTGAGCTGCTTCATGGCTGACAGCCATGCATGCTGCCCCACCTTCTGTGGCCTGTGCCACACATGCTGCAGTTGGCTTCATCCTGCCGTTTTGCTCTTGTCGCCAGTGTGGGCGCAAGGGTTTGGTTACCAGCCCAAGTGAATACCAGTCACTGTGGCCACTGTTGTCCACTGCTGGGCATGTCGTATTTGTAATGTCAGTATGGCCGATGGGCTAGTAGTGCGCCAGTTTGATCATTTGTGCCCCCACTCGCTGCTAGAAGCTACTGGTTTGTGGGTGTGGTCCCCATTGCTGCTGCCCTCCCCACCGCCCTCTGCCTTGAGCCCATCATCACCTGTTGTGGGGTGCCTTCATCCCATTCACTGCCTCTTCCATGTGCTGCACCTTGGGGTACCAGCTGCTTGGTGCCTGTTCTCGGAGCCATTGCCGCAACCTGCTGTTCCGGTTGGGTCGTCTCCCCAGCCACCTCACCATTATTGCCTCGGTGTTCATTGCCAGTGGGTCCAGCTCCATCTCCTCTGCACTGGGACCTGCCTGCTGATGACAATGCGAAGACGGCAATGGCAGCCTCCTCCTCAGTGCTGTTGTCAGGTGCTGTGCAGTTGCATCATCCTCGTATGTGCGTATGTGTCAGTGCATTCTGACACTATGCTCTGGTGCCCGCCTGCCACATTGTCCCACCCCTGCTGTCAGCACTGTTGCTGCTTTTCCAGATCCAGTGGATTTCTCTCTCGTCAGACTGCCGTCATCTCCCCCATCGCTTCGGTGCTCTCTTTGCGCGAGGGAGAGTCGTGCTGTATCCTGATACTAATGCATGTGAGTGCGAATGCGCTGAGTATAGAGTCACCATGTGTGTGCACTTAAATCAGCAGCCAACTGTATCAACGCGGGCTGGCGCTAGAGGCCACCTGTAGGAAGCAAGCACACAGCACAGTCTCTGCTCTGCTGTGCTGTCTAGTGGTGACTCGTGCATATTTACATATAGAGCAGCATGACTCTCTCAGTATGTTCTTTTAGTTTGTACCACTAACACCATTGTTCTGTGTATCACTTATGTGGCACCTTCTGATGATTCTTTTGGCTTGTTATGTGTGGAGTCACAAGAGGCTTATTTCTGTTATTGTTTAGAGGTTTATGAATAAAGTCATATTTCTGTTACTTGGATCAGTTTTGAGTATTACTTGGTTACTACAGATAACTTGTATTTATATAGTTGTATAGATCAGTAGGCAAAAGTTTATTTTTAACAGTGATTACTTTCTCTTGATGGCAGTAATAAAAAATTTCATGGTCATTTAAAAAATGTTTCCAGGAGGATGATGGTATCAATAATTCAAAACCACAGACTGCAGATATATCACAAGATACTGAGCATGAGACAAAGCACAGTATAATGCAACCAAACATATGGTTTCCTCAACCAGTAGAAACAAAGATGTCACCTGATTCTGGTTTCATGTCACCTTCACCATTCAGTAGTGATGAAGTAAGTTTTACAAAATATGGGACAGTTTAACATGGTTGAGGTTTTAGTTAGCAAAGAATAGTTAATGTGTTTACATGAATAGAATTATGATGTTTGTTATACTTTGGAGTACATTTCTATACTTCTGTATGCTAAGAAAGTCTTTATACTAATTGCCAAAAGGGTCATTCCATGAAAAGTGAAGGTTTTGTTATGTGTGTGTGTTTTGTTAACTACACTTTATTCTTTGCTTTTGTATAACATAATTGAGATCTTTTCCATGTGTCTAAGAACCATAAATTTCAAAATTCCAGGAATCAGCAAACCACTATTGGAATGCAACTATCATGTCACCAGCATTACTGGGGCCAGTGTATTCTCAAGCAAGAATGCAGTCATCTATCCTCAATCAACCTCTGCCGCCTTCTACACAAATGCCACCTGAAGAACGAACATATATGAGGCCTTTGGAAATGCTTTGGAATCTTCACAATGACATGCCAACAGCTGGTGCATCTGCATTAACATTTTCCAGCTACTGTTACAGAAGACCCATCAGCTCAGTTGTGTAAGCCTTATGTTTATTTAATATTGTCTGTAAACAGTTTTCTTTAAGAACCAACATAGATGCACTTTGATCATTTGTTTCCCCGTGTCATGAAATTACCTTGCTGCCTTAGATTTATTTTTAGGATTTTCTGAGTTTAGTTGTGGACATTGTGTCCTTGTTTTAGGCAATGTTAGTGGTCAGTAATCTAAAGGTTGGCATCGTCATCTTTAAGTGGCAGACAGAAATGTGACTCATGTCTAAAAGCTGTGTGTCCTAAAATTCCTGTGTGAACAATCTCATTTCTTTTCTCATCATCATATATAAGCCTATACTCTTCTTGTTTAGCAGCAGAATGGTGGAATTGGTCCAAATGACCACAGTCATACTTTTCTATTAATGATATCCAGTGTTTCTACTTTGTTCATGAAGTCATATGCCTTTTTCTATGTTTTTCTCATATTTAGACTGATATATTATGATTTAGAAAATATTTCTATTTTTGGTGTATTTCATTTGAAATACCTGGAATGACAGTAGCACATATGACACTTATGTAATTTCTCTTCTGAATATATGTAAATAAACAAACAGTGAAGTGGCAACAATTAGCAGTCATGCAGAGTTGTTGCTGCTCATTGTTGTCTTGGCAGGTGCACATTCTAATCTGCCCCCTCCCCTCCCCCCCCCCCCCCCTCCCTCTCCAGGGAGCCCACAACTCTTTTGTGGGTATGTGTGTGGCATGCACGGGTTCCTGAACTATTGCAGTCTTTCTTCTCTTCTAGCCTGCTTTACCTTCCCCTTATTTCTTCTTCTCCTTCACTGTCCTTAGTCCTTTCCCTTTGCCCCTTCATTTCCCTCTCTTAGTGTTCTTCTTCATGTCAGCCCAACTATCCTCCTGACACAATTTTATCTTGCAGTTTTGTTGGTTTTCTTTTCCTCCTCCTTTTTGGTTTTTCTTTCTTTCATCTCATCCTGCCTTCCATCTCTCAATTTGAAATCTATAGTGTGAGCTAGATGGGGAAGAACTCCCTCCCTAGTGTCTTTGGCATAGTTTCTTCCCCCCCCCCCCCCTCCCCTCCTCTCTCTCTCTCTCTCTCTCTCTCTCTCTCTCTCTCTCTCTCTCTCTCTCTCTCTCTCTTCTCCCCGTCCCCTTCCCTCTCCACCATAACCCTTTCACCTCCTTGCTAGATCACCAGCTCGGTAGCCAGTCCATGTGGTGGGGCTGTTATGTATGCATCTGACTAAGACACTGACACCACAAGGATCACACTGCTGGTACCTGTTCTGTGAATGCCTTGTGCAAGCCTAGGAGTGATTGCCCATCTTTTTGGGGCATTGGAACTCCTGGCGGTGACTGTCCTGCCAGGCGGCCATTGCTGTGGGTGGGGGACATCCACGAGGTGAGCCCCTGTTCAGAGTAGGTGGGGTCAGGGTGGATGTTTGGAACATGAAATGCGTTAAACTCTCTTGACCATTCTTCTTTGGCCACGTGTCTTCCTAAAAATAGTTCTGTCTCAGTTCCTGTTTCTGACTTCCCAGCTTACCCTCCTTGCCTCACCCCCGGGGAAGGCGTCAGTTCCCTCTGGGCTTCGGGTGAAAGCTTTCCATGGTTCCTGGGCTGTTCCAGGACTGATGGAGACTTTTGCCGCCACCAAACCCCCTTTTCTTTGTGGAACATATTGAGGACAAGTTCAGTGAAGTTGAGTTGTTAAGCAAGATGAGATCTGGCTCTCTCCTTATAACTACATCTTTTGCCAGACAGTCGGCCTTCCTCTGTGCCTGCAACCATTTAGGTGATACTCCCATGACTATTATTCCTCACAAGTCAGTTGATATGACACATATTTTAATTTTCAATAAGGACCTTCCCCTTCACTCTGATGATGAAATTAGGGTTAATCTGGAACAGTGCGGCATTCTTTCATCTGGCATGTCCAGAGAGGCCCTAAGGACCATCGTGTAGATGCTGGTGCTTTCATCCTGGTACCCTACCCAAGAACGTCAAGGTAATGGTATACAGAAGCAATGTGAAACCATACATTTCACTTCCCATGCATTGCTTTCATTACCTCAAATTTGGCCACATGTCCTCGTGATGCAATGGCACTTCTATCTGTGGTTACTCTGGCTGCCCCCTTCATGTGGGGGGGGGGGCGCACTTACAGCCCACCACCTGAATGTAAACTGCTCTTGCCCCCATTCTATTCTACCCATTCACTGGAGTGTCCAGTGTATATGAAGAAAAAAAGAATTCAGAAAATAAAGGTCCTTCACTGTCTCAACTACTTCGAGGCCCAGAAGTAGTTTGACAGACTTCACCCTGCAAATCTCTCCTCTGCCTTTGCCTCCATTTCGTCTTCCCCTTCTCCTTACCCCTATCTTGGCCCCCCTTCTCTTTTCTTGCCCTCAGCGGCTCCCATCCCTTCCTCTCAAGGTACTCCTCCTCCTCCTCCTCCTCCTCCTCCTCCTCCTCCTCCTCTGCCAAGGAAGACATCCCCTTCTCTGGCTCCTGTTAGGGATGGGGCTCCCTTTCAGAACATCCCTCTCCATCGTTCTCAGATTCGGAAGCCTGCAACCTCTGGTAGGGTGAGGGAGCCACGCTCAGAGGACCCCAAACCTACTTGCTCTCTGTCCGATCCTGACATCGCTATCACATATTTCCTTACTGATATTACCTCCTTCAACCGTCCGAGTGAGAAGAAGAAGAAGCAGCACAAGTCAAAGGATGATGCTTCCCCCACTTCCCGGGGGGGCCTCACCCCCTCCTCCTCATCCTGAATCAGACCCAGTTTTGTTGGATGTCACCCCATCCTAGTTGGTGACAACCACTAACCCGGTGGTATGACCTCCCCTCAGCTTCTACATGTCTACCCTGGTCTCTAGCCCCATGATAACCCAGTGGAATTGCAACAGATATTACCGTCACCTACTGGAAATTCAACAACTCATTTCCTCTTATTCTGCATTCTGTCTTGCTCTTCAAAAATTGCACATCTACATCTACATTTATACTCTGCAAGCCACCCAATGGTGTATGTCATGACCACACTTCAACTTTTCATGGTTATTGGGTGTTCTGTAACAACTGTGCTAGCCCTAGGATAGCATTTTGAGGGGTCTGCACTTTGGTTCACACCAGTGTCATTAGTGACTAGATGACCCTTCACACCACCCTGGAACCAATAGCGGTAAAGAATTCGAACGACCCCAGCAACCACCATTTGCAATGTCTATTTCCCTACTTGTAGGCCACTTCTTTATGTTGATCTTCCTGCCTTAACAGAGCAACTCCCGCCACTGTACCCCCTACTCAGAGACTTCAGTGCACACCACATCCTTTGGGGGAGTGCCACTTTGGTGGTTAGGAGTGTTCTAATTGACCAACCTATTACAGACTTCGATTTGTGTCTCATCAGTGACAGTTCCCCCCTGCCCACTTCAGTGCCACTCATGGCTACTTCACTGCTATCAATCTCACAATCTCCTCTCCTGCTCTCGCAGCTTCCCTACATTGGTCATCCAATGATGATCTTTGTGACAGTACCCACTTTCCAGTGAATCTATAATTTTCCTGCCACCACCAGGCTGCAAGGCTCCATCAGTGAGCATTCTGCAGAGCCATTTGGCCTTTATATATATCTGCTGTGCACTTTGACACCTGTCTCTTGGATTGGATTGATGCAGTTGTGAAAGACATCTCTGCCGCTCTTCTTTATGCCGCAGGCACTGCTATCCCCCTATCTGCAGGTCCACATCATTGTCGACCAGTACCGTGGTGGACCAAGGATGTAACAGTTGCTATCCAGGACCACTGACAGGCATTTCAACGACTTAAACAGCACCCTTCAGAGACCAATCCTCTTGCTTTTAAGCATCTCCTTGGTAAGGCTCACTACCTTATTAAGCAGAGTAAAAAGGAATGCTGGGAGCACTGTCTCCCCTCCCTGGTGACGTATGCCTCTTCATCGCAGGTTTGGTCTAAGTTCAGTAGCATTCTGGGCCACCAGCGACAGTCAACTGTCCAGAGTTTTATCCTCCAAGGTGCTCTATGTACTGATCCATTGGCCCTTGCAGAACACCTCGCAACAAACTTTGTGAAAGCATTGGCGTCCTCTTCCTGTTCTGCTACCTTCCTTCAGCAGAAATGCTGAGTTGAACAGAGGGGCCCCCTCCTTCTGTTTCAACACCCATCAAACTGAACTCTACAATGAACCCTTCACTGAATGGGGATTCTTGCAGTCTCTTACCTCTTACCGTGACACAGTCCCAAGCCCAGATTCAAACCACAACCAGATGATCCAACACTTGGATATTACCCAGAGGCAACATCTACGCAGGGTCTTCAACTGCATTCGGCTCATGGGTGCAGTTCCCTCACAATGACGAGAGGCCTCACCAACTGACATTGATACCTCTCCTCAGTGCAGCACTCCATGGAGAATGGGCTGCCATTCCCCATGAAACCTTCCAGCACCTGACTGAACAGATACCTGCAAGAGTGGAAGCTGTCATGAAGGCTAAGGCTGGGTCAACACATATTGAATTCCAGTTTTACGTATGGAGGGTGCCATGAACTTGTAAGTCATTTTCAGCTCGGTGTCTGGATTCTTTTGATCAGATAGTGTAAATTAATTTAAATCAAATCCTTTCTCAAATATCTACATATCTAAGATGTTTGATGACAAAAACATCATGTGGCTATACAGTTCAGTAACATTCAACACAACATGCTTCAAGGTAAAAGACATATATGGGCAGAAGGACTGAAGCTACATTTTAAAATGTCAGTTTTGTTGAATATAAATATGCAACCATGAAAAAGACTGAAGCCTATCCTTAAGCGCAGGAAGAACCCATCTCTCAACAGCTACCATCCAAGTAGCCTGACAAACACACTTTGTGAACTGCTTAGCTTCCAGTTATGTTGGGTACTTGAATCTTGGGACATTTCGTCCCTGTACCAGTGTGCCTTCTGAGAAGGATGGTCTCCAACAGACCAAAACAGCAATCTGACAGGCTTTTATTAACCACTGGCACCTTGTCATGGTCTTCTTTGACCTACATAAGGCATACGACACAGCTTGGTGCCATCACATTTTAGTTACACTCCTTGACTGGGGCTTTCGCGGCTCCCTTCCAATTTTTATCTGAGGGTTTTTATGCCACCAGCTCTTCTGAGTTCGTGTTGGCTCTTCACTCAGCACTTCTCAGATTCAGGAGAACAGTATCCCACAGGGTTCTGTGTTAAGTGTCACCCTCTTCCTCGCAGCCATCAATGGGATTATAACTGTTTCGGACCTCTGGTTACACCACCCCTGTATGTCGATGATTTTTGCATCTGATGCAGCTCCCACTCGGTAGCATGTGCTGAGCACTGGCTCCAAGGCACCATCCAATGGGCCTCTGCATGGGCTGTCTTCCATGATTTCCAGTTTTCTCCCTCCAAAACTTGGGTTATGAATTTTTGTCATTGGCCTACAGTACATGCATCTTAGGGTATAGACTGTGCTACTCTTCTCCATTTTTACTGTGCTCTGGTCTGGTCCAGACTAGATTATGATAGTCAGATTTGTGGCTCAGCGTCTCCTTCCACTCTGAAACTACTTGATCATGTTCACCTTTGTGGGCTATTCGTGCCTTTCGTGTAAGTCCCATGGACAGTCTCCTCACAGAAGCAGGGATTCACACAATTGCCATTTCATGATTTCCTGACCGTCACATGTAACCTTTCCTCTTTGCAAATGATGGATGTCTCCCTCCTGGTTAACTGCCCATGGGTGGGATTGCCGGTTGGAATGTGTCTCACTTCCCTCTGTCGGGATCTCCATCTCCACTCACTGGAATATGCCCTGTGTATTTCCTTCCACATCCTCCCATAGAGGGTGCCTAGACCACATATTAGGACCAAACTATTTCAGGATCCTAAGGTCTCTGTAACCCATATGGTCTTACGGTGTCTTGTATGTTCCATCCTTGCAGAGTTCCAGGGTTCTACCATCATCTACACTGGCAGTTCTAAGATGATAGATAAGATGGGATATGCTTTACATCTCCTGCTGTTTAGAACACCATTTATTTCCTGGATCATGTAGTGTGTTCACAGTTGAGCCACTAGCCATCAACAGGGCCCTCCATTTTGTTACTTAGGCTTCCCTCCACAGTGTTTCAATATGTACTGATTCCATGAGCAGCCTGCAGGCTTTCAACCAATGCTACTGCCATCACCCTTTGGTCCCTGCTACCTCTGACCTTCTCTCTGCCCTTGGCCATGCCACATGCTCAGTTGCCTTTATCTGGGTCCAAAGTCGTGTGTGCATCCCAGGGAATGAACTGGGTGACTATTTGGCTAGAGTGGCGAATAGTTACCCCCAATTTCCTTTCACGATTCTAGGTGTGGAAATGTGGATTTGCATCAAATTGCCCAAAAGTAGAATGACATCTGGTGCACTACTGCTCTCAATAATAAACTCCGCACAATTAAGGAGACTATTGTGGTTTGGCGCTCTTCCTTCCACTCCTCTTGGCAGGAGTCCAATGTCTTATGCTGTCTAAGCATTGGTCATACCAGGCTGACCCTTTGTTTCCTCTTGCATAATGAACCACCCGCACAATGTGGTTGTGGAACCAGACTGACAGTATCCCATATATTGGAGGAACGTCCTGTTCTTATGGCCCTTTGTACTAAGTATAGTCTTCCAGATTCCTTAATTTAAATGTTAGCAGATGATTCATGAATGGTTGAACTGGTCCTCAGTTTCCTCCATGAAAATGGTTTTTATTTTCAGGTATAAGGTTTTGCTTTACTCCTGCAGCAGAGGCAGGGTGGTTCTGGTTGGAGCCTGTCTTCATGTCTTAGTTGTCTGGGACTCCCCCATGGAAAGACTGCTCTTTTACCCCTCTTTTTACCAGTTTTTAGGTTTTGTCTACCCTTTTATGTCTTCTGTTGTGTGTGTTTTAAATTCCTCATTGTATAGTTTGACTCCTCTGACTGGATCTGTCCACTTTTAGTGGACCCCTCTCTCATCTGCTAGTAACTTTGGAATTGCAGGGCTGATGATCTCCCTATCTAGTCCCATAATTCCCCTCAGTCAGTCAGTTAGTCAATTCTAATCTGCCACAGTTTATATCGGGTCATTCAGATATTTTCAAACATGTCTCTTCAACAAGGGCTTTCTGAAGATGAAATGTTAATGTCTCCTTGCATATACTGACACTGAGTTGGAAATGGGCTTCGATGATGAAGATTAGGATTTTGTACAAGAGACAAGTGAAGATGAAGACATCATAAATGAGGAGGGATTCAGATGCTGATGGTAGTCAATCTTCACATCATCTATCACAGCAGGCGAAGTTCAGTGCCTCTACAAAGATTGTCACTAGTGATGGAACCGAGTGGGAGATTGTCAATCTTTTGGAAGATGGTCGTATGTGAATGTTTGAAAAAAGAAGCTGTCACATGCTCAAAGTTTCATTTGTTCAAAAGGTATGTCTGCAGAGGATCTTCGCTCACAATCTTGGAGACCTGCTTTCACCGTGGACGTTACATAAAGTTCCACATTTCAATGAAAAATCAACCTGAGTTTCCTGCCAGATAACAAATTTGCACCTGTATCTGACATTTGGGAAAATTTCATGAAAAACAGTATTTATTCTTATTGCACTGTAGAAAATACAACCAAATGTGAACAGCTATTACCAAGTAGAACAAGATGCAGGTTTACTCAGTTCAGGCCCAACAAACCCAACAGATATTGTCTCAAATGCTGCTGTCACCCCCGCTTCCTCCCTCTGTTGCTAAATAAATGTCATGTGACTATGGCCTCCTGTCGGGTAGACCATTTGTCCGGTGCAAGTCTTTCAATTTGACACCACTTCGGTGATTTAATGACACTCGGCAATTGTTCTTGTGCAAATTTTTAGGTATTCTATCACTTATTGTGTGCGTCTTTTGTAAGTAAGAAGGAAGTTCATAACCACACCTTCAGTTTAATTTCACAGCTTCTGTTTCCATGCTTTAATAAATAACATAATTTCATAACAAAAACTTCACAAAATTTCTCCATAACTCACTGAAGCACTACTACTTTTGATACTCCATAACTGGCTAGTACATAGCTATAACTGCTCATTACTCCATAACAGACTGTCCTGTACTGTACTAGTACACAAAAATCATCAAATAACCTCAGTGTGTTCAAAATTACTTCCAAACAAGATAAAAATACATTGAACATTTTAATAAGTAAGCAATTATTGTACAAAACAATAAGCGTTATACGCACATAAAAAAAAGTTTCATCACCTCGGTTCCGAGAGTTCCAGAACCTGTATAGAAAATTGGAATGGATATTGACATAAATATAGTTTCCGCTCTTTTTACTGCTCATGAAAACCACACATTGCATGTTGTACCACCATACAGCGAGACATTCAGAGGTGATGGTCCAAATTGCTGTGCACACCAGTACATCTAATACCCAGTAAAACATCCTCTTGCATTGGTGCATGCCTGTATTCGTCGTCATACTATCCCCAAGTTCATCAAGGCACTGTTGGTCCAGATTGTCTCACTCCTCAATGGCGATTTGGCGTAGATCCTCAGAGTGGTTGATGGTCACGTCGTCCATAAACAACCCTTTTCAGTCTATCCCAAGCATGTTCGAAGTCTCAAGAACATGCTGGCCACTCTAGCCGAGCAATGTTGTTATCCTGAAGGAAGTCATTCACAAGATGTGCACAATGGGGGGCCCAAATTGTTGTCCACTAAGACAAATGCCTCGCCAATATGTTGCCAATGTGGTTGCACTGTTGGTTGGAGGATGGCATTCCCATATCGTACAGCCGCTACAGCGTCTTCCATGACTACCAGCGGCATACTTCGCCTCCACATAATGCCACCCCAAAACAGCAGGGAACCTCCACCTTTCTGCACTGGACAATGTGTCTAAGGCACTCAGCCTGACCAGGTTGCCTCCAAACGCGTCTCTGACGATTGTCTAGTTGAAGGCGTATGCGACACTGATCAGTCCCTTCGGTATGTGGTTGGGCCGATCTGTACCGCGCTACATGTTGTAGTGGTTGCAAAGATGGACCTTACCATGGACATTGAGAGTGAAGTTGTGCATCATGCAGCCTGTTGCGCACGAAAGCATTATTCAACATGGTGATGTTGCTGTCAGGGTTCCTCCGAGCCATAATCCATAGATAGTGGTCATCCACTTTAGTAGCAGCTCTTGGGTGGCCAGAGGGAGGCATGTCATTGACAATGCCTGTCTCTCTGTATCTCTTCCGTGTCCGAACAACATAGCTTTGGTTCACTCAGAGATGCCTGGACACTTCCCTTGTTAAGAGTTCTACCTGGCACAAAGTAACAATGCGGACGCAATCGAACCACGGTATTGACCATCTAGGCATGGTTGAATTACAGAGAACATGAGCCGTGTACCTCCTCCTGGTGGAATGACTGGAACTGATCGGCTGTTGAACCCTCTCCGTCTAATAGGCACTGCTCATGTATGGTTGTTAGCATCTTTGTGTGGGTTTAGTGACATCTCTGAATAGTCAAAGGGACTGTGTTTGTTGTACATTATACACAGTCAACATCTGTCTTCAGGAGTTCTGGGAACCGGGGCGATGCAAAACTCTTTTTGATGTGCATATTAATGATGCATCAAGAAGCTAAATAAAATAAGAGATGAATACACTAAGCAGATTCGGAAGGATGTAGGTTGCAGTAAGTACTGGGAGATGAAGAAGGTTGCACAGGATAGAGTAGCATTGATAGCTGCATCAAAGCAGTCTCAGGACTGAAGACAACAACAACAAGAAGAAGCTACCGTATTTACTCGAATCTAAGCCGCACTTTTTTTCCGGTTTTTGTAATCCAAAAAACCGCCTGCGGCTTAGAATCGAGTGCGAAGCAAGCGGAAGTTCTGAAAAATGTTGGTAGGTGCCGCCATAACTAACTTCTGCTGTCGAATATATGTAGCGCTACACAGGCATCCTTTGTAGGCACAAAGATAAATACTGGTGCCAAAACCTATGCGTCAGTAAATAAAATTTAAAAAAAAATTGGAAGACGAGCTTTTTTTCTCCGCCCGAGTTTCGACCACTGCATTTTCATACATTATCCAACGAAGTAAATACAAATTCCGTATTGTTCATCTTCGAATGTAGCAGAATTTCAATGTACTACGAAAATCCGACTGGCAAGACTGGGATTTTTGTCAGTATGGCCAACTCTACGTTCTGAATTTTTTCCTACCTGTGAGAAGAGATGGTTGCTAATAGGAACTTGATGAAATGTGAATCACATGCAGTATTCTCTTCACCATAAGAATAATATGAATATAAACATTTTGCCATGTATTCTTTCGTGTTTGCTTCTATCTCATTTAAATCCTGTCTGCCTAATAAACTACGAAACTAGCGTGAGACAACAGCAAACGCGGAAGAATATACATACCGTGTCATGTTCATATTCCTATTACCCTTATGCCTAATAGTGATACAGTCAGAAATGAAGCACGGCAACTGACTAGATTTTTAAATCTAAGATGACTAATTTCTGTGCAGAATTTGATGTACTAAAGAAGCGGCCGCAAAGATTTTCAAACGGAGAAAAATTTTCGCCAAACTCTCGTTCAGAACATGTTCTATCAGACACAGTATATTATTTGGTTCTTGTTGATCATTACCAAAGAAAGCAGCAGTGTAAGTAACAACAAATAGCAGTCTCTTGCCATTGTTTCGCTAATGAGATGATTCCTCTCTTTTTTTAATTGTAGGCGGCGGTAGCGCGCACAAAAACAAGCCATGCCGCGAGCAGTGACAGGCCGTAAACACGCACTATCAGAATGCGACAAACAATGCATGACACAGTATAGTATTGCATTTTCAGCTTAGAGTGACTGACGTAAACACCTATAACAAAGAAAACAGCACTTATCAGATCAAAGCAAAATAAGCAATCGATTCAAACCAGACGAAGCACGTGAAAAAGGAAGGGTATCCGTATAAATACGGACGGAGCGCCTGACGCATAGCAATGGCTACCTGGTAAAGCTTATATGCTAAGCTTACATATCGAACCAAACTACTGTAGCTGTATCGTCATTCATTCGACCTAAATTGTGTCTCATATTACAATGGACCAACTTTGTTTCGATTTGGAGGTTTGGCCTAAAACTTTTCTCTCCCCATGAATTTCGAGGCTCAAATTTCAGGTGCGGCTTAGATTTGGGAATTTTTTTTTTCCTTTATTTCGAGGCTCATTTTTCAGGTGCGGCTTAGATTTGAGTGCGGCTTAGATTCGAGTAAATACGGTATATATTTTAGCATTCAACCAAGTCATGTGGAATATCTTTTTTTTTGGCAAGCTATTTGCCACCAGTCTGTGGCTGTGTGCAAAACAGTACACACACGTGGCCAGAAAATCAAGAATGTATACAGGGTGTTACAAAAAGGTACAGCCAAACTTTCAGGAAACATTCCTCACACACAAATAAAGAAAAGATGTTATGTGGACATGTGTCCGGAAACGCTTAATTTCCATGTTTGAGCTCATTTTAGTTTCATCAGTATGTACTGTACTTCCTCAATTCACCGCCAGTTGGCCCAATTGAAGGAAGGTAATGTTGACTTCGGTGCTTGTGTTGACATGTGACTCATTGCTCTACAGTACTAGCATCAAGCACATCAGTACGTAGCATCAACAGGTTAGTGTTCATCACGAACGTGGTTTTGCAGTCAGTGCAGTGTTTACAAATGCAGAGTTGGCAGATGCCCATTTGATGTATGGATTAGCACGGGGCAATAGCCGTGGTGCTGTACGTTTGTATCGAGACAGATTTCCAGAACGAAGGTGTCCCGACAGGAAGACTTTCGAAGCAATTGATCAGCGTCTTAGGGAGCACGGAACATTCCAGCCTATGACTTGTGACTGGGGAAGACCTAGAACGACGAGGACACCTGCAATGGATGAGGCAATTCTTCGTGCAGTTGACGATAACCCTAATGTCAGCGTCAGAAGTTGCTGCTGTACAAGGTAACATTGACCACGTCACTGTATGGAGAGTGCTACGGGAGAACCAGTTGTTTCCGTACCATGTACAGCGTGTGCAGGCACTATCAGCACCTGATTGGCCTCCACGGGTACGCTTCTGTGAATGGTTCATCCAACAATGTGTCAATCCTCATTTCAGTGCAAATGTTCTCTTTACGGATGAGGCTTCATTCCAACGTGATCAAATAGTAAATTTTCACAATCAACATGTGTGGGCTGACGAGAATCCGCACACAATTGTGCAATCACGTCATCAACACAGATTTTCTGTGAACGTTTGGGCAGGCATTGTTGGTGATGTCTTGATTGGCCCCATGTTCTTCCAGATATGCTCAATGGAGCATGTTATCATGATTTCATACGGGATATTCTGCCTGTGCTGCTAGAACATCGATGGATTGGTAGAGGCGGACCAATTCCGTGGCGTTCACGCTCTCCTGACCTCAACCCTCTTGACTTTCATTTCTGGGGGCATTTGAAAGCTCTTGTCTACGCAACCCCGGTAACAAATGTAGAGACTCTTCATGCTCGTATTGTGGACGGTTGTGATACAATACGCCATTCTCCAGGGCTGCATCAGGGATTCCATCTTAGATTTAAAAATCTAGTCAGTTGCCGTGCTTCATTTCTGACTGTATCACAATTAGGCATAAAAATAATACGAATATAAACATGACACGATACGTATATTCTTCCGCGTTTGCTGTTGTCTCGCTCTAGTTTCGCAGTTTATTAGGCAGACAGGATTTAAATGAGATAGCAGCTAACACGAAAGAATACATGGCAAGACTATATTTTGGTGGATGAATGTATCCTCGCTAATGGAGGACATTTTGAACATTTCCTGTAACAAAGTGTTTGATGTCATGCTGGTATGTTATATTGCTGTGTGTTTCCATTCCATGATTAATGCGATTTGAAGGGAAGTAATAAAATGAGCTCTAGCGTGGAAAGTAAGCGTTTCCGGACACATGTCCACATAACGTATTTTCTTTCTTTGTGTGTGAGGAATGTTTCCTGAAAGTTTGGCCGTACCTTTTTGTAACACCCTGTATGTATGCTTCTGAGTAGTAAAATAGTGCTTATTACATGTGGTATAGTGTGCATCATTGGATCCTGCAGTCCTACAACATTAAACCCATACCTTCATCCTCTATCCTGTCAGCATGTAAAGTATCATCTCAGTATTATCAGCAATGTTATTATATTATTACCGTATTTACTCGAATCTAAGCCGCACCTGAAAAATGAGACTCGAAATAAAGAAAAAAAAATTTCCCGAATCTAAGCCGCACCTGAAATTTGAGACTCGAAATTCAAGGGGAGAGAAAAGTTTTAGGCCGCACCTCCAAATCCAAACAAAGTTGGTCCATTGTAATATGAGACACAATTTAGGTCGAATGAATGATGATACAGCTACAGTAGTTTGGTTCGAGTCATAAGCTTAGCAGTCAAGCTTTACTAGGTAGCCATTGCAATGCGTCAGGCGCTCCGTCAGTATTTATACGGGTACCCTTCCTTTTTCACATGCTTCGTCTGGTTTGAATCGATTGCTTATTTTGCTTTGATCCGATAAGTGCCGTTTTCTTTGTTATAGGTGTTTACGCCACTGTAAGCTGAAAATGCATTACTGTACTGTGTCATGCACTGTTTGTTGCATTCTGATAGTGCGTGTTTACGGCCTGTCGCCGCTCGTGGCATGGCTTGTTTTTGTGCGCGCTACCGCTGCTTACAATAAAAAAAAGAGAGGAATCGTCCCATTAGCGAAACCATGGCAAGAGACTGCTATTTGTTGTTACTTACACTGTGGCTTTCTTTGATAATGATCAACAAGAACCAAATAATAGACTGCGTATGATAGAATATGTTCTAAACGAGAGTTAAGCGAAAAATTTTTTCCGTTTGAAAATCTTTGCGGCCACTTCCTTAGTACATCAAATTCTGCACAGAAATTAGTCATCTTAGATTTAAAAATCTAGTCAGTTGCCGTGCTTCATTTCTGACTGTATCACAATTAGGCATAAAAATAATACGAATATAAACATGACACGATACGTATATTCTTCCGCGTTTGCTGTTGTCTCGCTCTAGTTTCGCAGTTTATTAGGCAGACAGGATTTAAATGAGATAGCAGCTAACACGAAAGAATACATGGCAAGACTATATTTTTATTATTCTTATGGTGAAGAGAATAGTGCATGTGATTCACATTTCATCAGTTCCTATTAGCAACCATCCCTTCTCACAGGTAGGAAAAAATTCAGAACGTAGAGTTGGCCATATTGACAAACATCCCAAACAGTCTTGCCAGTCGTATTTTCGTAGTACATTGAAATTCTGCTACATTCGAAGATGAACAATATGGAATTTGTATTTACTTCGTTGGATAATGTATGAAAACGGTCGAAACTCGGGACAGAGAAAAAAAGCTCGTCTTCCACCTTTTTTAAAAATTTATTTATTGACGCAGAGGTTTTGGCGCCAGTATTTATCTTTGTGTCTACAAAGCACGCTACATATATTCGACGGCAGAAGTTAGTTGTGGCGGCACCTACTAACATTTTTCAGAACTTCCGCTTGCTTTGCACTCGATTCTAAGCCACAGGCGGTTTTTTGGATTACAAAAACAGGAAAAAAAGTGCGGCTTAGATTCGAGTAAATACGGTATCAATAGCATCGTGTGCATATTTCGTCTACCATCAACATTTCCTCAACATCTCACTAAGATTCTACTTCATCACAATACTGCAACATAATTCTCAACTGAACAGCTCAATATTAAAGAAAATATCCTCACCATTGTTTATCATTATTAAATCCTTTATCAAGTGCAGTATGTGTTCATAATTAGTCAGAGTGATATCATCATGAATAAAGTTAACTTGCAAAATTACTTTCTGCTCTCACTTACTACAATTTTCACAACAGGCATTACGTATGTTGTCTGAAAACAGTTTTATTTCTTAAATGACATTCACTGCATACTTTTTTCATTCACACAATTACTTTAAAAGTTACTACCATATATTTCAAAAACGTCTCCTACTCATAACAAGATTTGAAAAATATCTCAGTTCTTCCATAACAATTCAAATGCTAACTGTAAATCTACAATGCAACAGAATTTACTACCGACTCATCTTACAATAACTTTTTTCACATTAAATATTTCCAAACAATCAAATTTCATAGAAATGCTTCACATCACTCCTCCAAATATAACTAAAATTATGTATAAACATTACCATTAAACAAGACAGCCCAGAAATCCATAAATACATAATATAACATCATCTCTCCAAAACAGTTAGTAACTGTATGGCTCGAAATTCATTTTAAAGTAGTATATTATTTCTCAGGTTGGTTAACAAAGCATTGCAAATTGCATTAAATTAAATTTACGTGTAAGTGTACATGACACAAAACATGAAGAATGCGTAATAAAACATCCAAATGCTGGGATGGTTCTTTGAAAGGGCATGGCTGATTCCCATCCTCATCCTTCTCTCATCCGATGGGACCAATTACCTCACTGTTTGGTTCCTCCCCACAAATCAATCAATCAGCCTAAAGTAAAATGTGTATGTAATATTTACAAGTAAAGGCAGTAAATCACATATTTCATTTTAAAGTAGTATAGTATCTTTCAAAAGGAGACAAACTCTACTTTGAAAACTTTCTCAGCAGACTGGCAGAATGGCAGTACATTGTACACTTAAGATAACTTCATGCAGGAAAATATTTTTTGTCAACATGAATTAAAGGTATGTATTTTTCAGTGAAGAACCATTTTCCAAATACAACCTTATTTTGTTTCTCAGTTATATTTTCCAATTTGTCAAGTAGTAGTTGTAACTGCGACTGGAATGGTCATGGAGCAACGTGATGAAAAGTGCGGCGGGACCCACGGAGTGGCCTGCGAACAGCAACATAAACAGAAAAGGATGGACACAACCAACAGGGCCATGAGTGTAGCCTCCATGGTGGTGAATGCCATGCAGACAACATGGGTATTTGGAGTAGGCATCAACGATAAGTAACCACATGGACCCGAAAAACGGGCCTGCAAAATCAAAACCGATATCGATGTGATCCCACGGCCGGCGAGGCACAGGCCATGGTGCAAACAACTAAGGGGGGGCTTGCCTGGTGATGCGCGTGCACGCCCACACACACACACACACACACACACACACACACACACACACACACAGTGCACCAACGGACCAGGTGGTCAATATCGCCATGATGCCAGGCTAATACATGTGCTGGCGAGCCAAAACTTTCATATGGGACATACCCCAGTGCCCGCAGTGCAACAAACTGAGCACCTGAAGCTGCAAATCTGGAAGGTTGACTACTCGATGGGCATCCGATTCCATGGCCAACAGGAGGACATCATCGACGATGGAGAGCCTGTGGGACAGGTGGTGCCAGGGGCTGAAATCGGACCACATCTGATGAGTAACATAGGCGGGCCACCCGTGGACCATGTAGTGGAGAACCTACTGCAAGATAGGGTTGTGGCGGGTAGCTACGGCAATGTGTGCAGCCATGAGAGGCAGACCGTCCAGTGAATCCCGGCGGGCGGAATCTGTGGGAAAGCAGAGGACCTCCTGTTGGTCAAAAGCAGGATCAGGGCCTGCAGGAAGATGTGACAAAGCACCCGCATTAGCATGGTGGGCAGTGGGTTTACACTGGATTGTGTAAGCATAATTTTGTAAAAACAACACCCAGCACTCGAGATGTTGAGCCGTCCACTCTGGAAGGTGAGAGTAAGGTCTGAAAAGCATAACCAAGGGTTTATGGTCAGTTAGGAGGGTGAACTTTGCCCCAAAAAGATAGGTGTGAAATTTTTGGACAGCGAACGCGATCGCCAGGATCTCCTTTTCAATCAGGGAGTAGTTCCGTTGTGCTTTGGTCAACGTCTTAGAGGCATAAGCGGTGGGCTATTCGGAGCCATCGGCATCCCGATGTCCGAGGATGGCACCAATGCCGTATGCTGATGCATCAGCTGTCACAACCAAGGGGTGGTCTGGAGAGAAGGGAGTAAGGCAAGGGGTGGCCTGTAACATCGCCTTTAAACGGAGAAAAGCCTGGTCACATGCAGGAGTCCAATTGAAAGGTACCCCTTTGTGATGCAAGTGATTGAGGGGTTGAGCAATGGAGGCAGCCTGGGGCAAGAACTTTAAGTAATAAGTAATCTTGCCCAAAAACACCTGGAGTTAAGATAAGTCCTTGGGATGAGGAAGGGCACTATGGCTGTGACATTATGACCTGAAGGGCGAATGCCATCTTTGCTAAGCCAGTGGCCTAAGTATTCCACTTCCGCTTGAAAACAAGAACACTGTTCAGCCGAAAGTGTAAACCCGCAGATTGCAAAGCGTGAAATAAGGCACTGAGATTTTGCAAATGTTCCTGGCGGGAACACCTCTTGACCAAGATGCCATCTAAATAATTCACACAGGCGGGGACAGGTGGTGTAAGCTGCTCCAGGAAGTGCTTGAAAATGGCCAGTGTGAGGAGAAACCAAAGGGAAGGCGCTTGTACTTGTAAAATCCGAAAGGCATGTTGATGTTCTGAGATTCGACATCGAAGTGTAACTCAGCCAGGTCAATCTTTGAAAAATACTCTCCCATGGCAAACTTGGCAAGAAGGTCTTCCCGTTGGGGAATGGGGTAAGTGTCAGTGAGGGACTGAGCATTGACAGTAGCGCCAAAGTCCCCACACAGCCGAAGGGACCCGTTGGGTTTCCGTATGACCACCAGTGGTGCCGCCCAGGCACTGTAAGTTACAGGCTCCAGAACGCCCGCAGCCTGGAGCCGCTCAAGTTCCTGCTTGACTGCTGGCCGTATGGCCACCGGAAGGGGTCTGGCCCAGAAAAAGTGAGGCTGTGCATCCGGCTGAAGGGTGATGTGCATCTGAAAACCAGAAGCACATCCAAGATCCTTTGCAAATGATGATGCAAAAGCAGACCACAGATCGTCCAGGTCCTGAAAAGCAACAGCCGTGGAAACGATCGTAACTTGATCAGAAATTGAAAAGCCAAACAGTTGAAATGCATCCAGGCCAAAAATATTCGAAGTCGACAGATGGTCAACAACAAAGAGGGTAAAGAGCTGGGGAACATGCTTGTTTGTTGCCTGGATGGCGAACTGTCCGCGAAGGGGAAAGGAACAGTCTCCGTAGGCGACCAAACGGTGAGAGGGAGGTGACAACTCAGGAGAGCCCAGCCGGTATATTAATCAGGGAGATGGTGGCCCCAGTGTTAACCTAGAAACTGACTTCCTCAATGAAAAGGCGGAGTGTTAGGAAAAGCTTCTGCGCTGATGGTTCATCCTGTGGGACGACTGATTGCAGAGCATGGACGGTATCTTGAGGCCCAGGAGGGGCAGGACTGGAGCAAGTTGAGCAACTACAACAAACCGATCGGATGTGGCCCTCCTTGTTACACAGCGTGCAGGTTTTCCGGCAGTGGGGACAATCAGCTCAAGAATGACCAGTAAAGCACTGTGGGCAAGATGGAAGTGGGCTGTGTGACCGGCGCCGAGGTGCGATTGGAGGCACCGATGCCATAGGGACGTCAGACAATGAGTAGTCTCGATGATGCTGGCCTCTGTAGGCTGGGCCACGTCGACGGCGCGAGGGCGGAATCCGCCATGATGCCTCAATCGCCGCCACCTGCGACCGTGAGATAAGATGCTCGTTAGTGGCTTGAGAAATTTCAAAGGAGTGGGCAATGCGGAGGATCTCTTCCAACGGGGGGTTATCGAGTTTCAGCGCCACAGTATGGACCTCAGGATCAGGACCCTGCTGAGCCCCCACTTCTCAGATCAGGGAGTCCGCATACGAAGCCATACACTGCTGATTGGTGCATGTAAAATGCATCGACGGCTGAGACCTTGCGAGTCTGTGATCCAGGAACGATTCAATTGACCAGGCTGTTTATGGTACTGGTGGAACTCCAGCTGCGTGGCAACCACATGGTAGTGTTGGGAATAATAGTTTGTCAGCAAAAGGTAGATCTCCTTGAAAGAGAGAGCCACAGGATCGGACAACAGTGCCAACTTGCGAAGAAGAAAGAACATGTCTGGGGAGGCCCAAGACAAAAACAACAACTACTGCAAGGAGTCATCTGCGACTTGAAAAGCTGTGAAATGTTGTTTCAATCAATGTAAGTACAGTTTCCCAGTCTAATTCACAGTCATTAAATGGTGGGAATGATGGCAGATGTGGGAATGCATCGGACACCCGAGGGCTCAGAAGCTGTTGTAGTAATGCGTCCCGGGCACCGACTTTGTCAGTTATCAATTGCAGCGACTGCTGTAAGATGTCTAACTGGAGCTGCTGCAGCTGCTGCATGAGCTGCTGCTGTTGCTCCAGCTGACAGACCAACTTCACCTCCATGCTAACAACGACCACCGTTTACCTCATCGCCACAATGTTGTAACTGCGACCGGAACAGTCACGAGATGACGTGACGGAAAGCGCGGCAGAACCCACGGAGCAGCCCGTGAACAACAACATAAACGGAAAATGATAGACACGACCAATGAAGTACCTAACGAACAACAACAAGATCAAAACAGCAGAATCACAGGAAAACAAAGTCCACTCGTACACAGAAGAAGAAAGTAAATACGCTGTTTAAGGCAAGGCGATATGTCCAGAGATGCACGCAAGATTAGACTAGCTGGCTGAGCGAGAGGCAGGTGCTTAAATACATGTTGGGGGCTGCTGCTATTGGCTGCCAGTACCACGTGTTCCACTGTGATGCCCTCTCACTCGATTTGGCCAGGAGGCGCACAGCGCCACGGCTTATGGAGTGATGGTGCAGAGACCCCTAGGGGTCTTCGACCTGCATACTGTCTGGCACAGATTCAAATTCCGCAGCGTGCGATACCAGAGTAGTGACCTATCATCTCTAATTATTCTAATTGTCACTCACTGTATATTACAATGTGCTTATAATGTTTCATTTTTACTTTGCTCTGGTGTTATCATTTGATTAGCTTAAGTGGTACCTGTAATATAATTTTTAATAATACTTGCATTACAGTATCATTATTCCATGTAGCTCTGCATTTTCAAATGATTTATTAGATTATGTATGTTACGAGACAAATAAACCTCAATTCACAAAACCATGATAGAGCCCTAACGTACTTCCATTAATCCTTTCCTCGCAACATATTCTCCTTGCCATACAGTTCACTAAAAAACCTTAACACCAATAAACTTACCTCATAGAGACATGATAGCAGTATAACATTCAATCCCTCATCACCATATTACAGACAATAATTCCAGGGACATCACCATAGTATTCACATAAATTAGGCCAAGACTGAACTGATTTTTCATGTAGTTGTTCTACCACAACTGAAATATTTCACAGTATATGTGGAAGTCAGTGATCTCATTGTTACTAGTTATTTCTTTCACTTGATGAATGATCATTTCTATGGAAACTGAAATTCCGCTTGTCTGTTCTATAAAATCCAAATATTGAGTTCTGCTTCAAGTTTAGGCCATTTAACAGTTCCACTTCACAGATTATGTTTACTACGACGTGCTTTCTTTAAAACATCTTCCTGATTCCACCAAGTTCTTACCATTTTTTTCAGTTGGAGGTGGCCCGAAATAACTTTCTGTAGTGTTGGTTCCATGCTCTTAAGCATGTGCAATCACTTGCAGCTTAAATGCAATAGTAGAGCAACGCCATTTTTCATTGAGAGTTTGCAGATAAAACCACAATATAGGTGTGATGCAAGTCAATCTCCACACTAAACATAACAATAACTGAAGCTTGAAATAATACAGGGTGTTACAAAATGGTACGGCCAAACTTTCAGGAAACATTCCTCACACACAAAGAAAGAAAATATGTTTTGTGGACATGTGTCCAGAAACGCTTACTTTCCATGTTAGAGCTCATTTTATTACTTCTCTTCAAATCACATTAATCATGGAATGGAGACACACAGCAACAGAACGTACCAGTGTGACTTCAAAAACTTTGTTACAGGAAATGTTCAAAATGTCCTCCGTTAGCGAGGATACATGCATCCACCCTCCGTCGCATGGAATCCCTGATGCGCTGATGGAGTCCTGGAGAATGGCATATTGTATCACAGCCGTGCACAATACAAGCACGAAGAGTCTCTACATTTGGTACTGGGGTTGCGTAGACAAGAGCTTCCAAATGCCTCCAGAAATGAAAGTCAACAGGGTTGAGGTCAGGAGACCGTGAACGCCATGGAATTGGTTCGCCTCTACCAATCCATCAGTCACCGAATCTGTTGTTGAGAAGCGTACGAACACTTCGACTGCAATGTGCAGGAGCTCCATCGTGCATGAACCACATGTTGTGTCGTACATGTAAAGGCGCATGTTCTAGCACCGCAGGTAGAAATCCCATATGAAATCATGATAATGTGCTCCATTGAGCATAGGTGGAAGAACATGGGGCCCAATCAAGACATCACCGACAGTGCCTGTCCAAACGTTCACAGAAAATCAGTGTTGATGATGTGATTGCACAATTGCGTGCGGATTCTCGTCAGCCCACACATGTTGATTGTGAAAATTTACAATTTGATCACGTTGGAATGAAGCCTCATCTGTAGAGAGAACATTTCAATGAAATGAGGATTGACACATTGTTGGATGAACCATTCACAGAAGTGTACCCGTGGAGGCCAATCAGGTGCTGATAGTGCCTGCACACGCTGTACATGGTACGGAAACAACTGGTTCTCCCGTAGCACTCTCCATACAGTGACGTGGTCAACATTACCTTGTACAGCAGCAACTTCTCCAACGCTGACATTAGGGTTATCGTCAACTGCATGAAGAATTGCCTCATCCATTGCAGGTGTCCTCATCATTCCAGGTCTTCCCCAGTCGCGAGTCATAGGCTGGAATGTTCCGTGCTCCCTAAGACGCCGATCAATTGCTTCGAACGTCTTCCTGTCGGGACACCTTTGTTCTGGAAATTTGTCTCGATACAAATGTACCGTGCCACGGCTATTGCCCCGTGCTAATCCATACATCAAATGGGCATCTGCCAACTCCACATTTGTAAACATTGCCCTGACTGCAAAACCACGTTAGTGATGAACACTAACCTGTTGATGCTACGTACTGATGAGCTTGATGCAAGTGCTGTAGAGCAATGAGTCGCATGTCAACACAAGCACCGAAGTCAACATTACCTTCCTTCAATTGGGCCAACTGGCTGTGAATCGAGGAAGTACAGTACGTACTGACGAAACTAAAATGAGCTCTAACATAGAAATTAAGCATTTCCGGACGCATGTCCACATAACATCTTTTCTTTATTTGTGTGTGAGGAATGTTTCCTGAAAGTTTGGCTGTACCTTTTGTAACACCCTGTATTAAAGTCGTTAACTATGGTTCATGTGAATCCACTGAACTCTCTACAATGGGAAATGTTCAAAATCCACAAGGAAGCTAACAATGGATTGCTTCAACCTGAAACACACAAATTTTTGAAGAAATGAAGCTTATAGGTGCCTATATCTTAAGTTGCTACTGGTGTATGGCACATCCAGTTTTTGACCTGGTTTTCAAAGGAAAGAAGTTGCAATTTCTATGCTAACAAATACAGTACATTCCCTAAATATTTTTCCAGGCATCAGTTTGTGCAGTAATGGACATGACTCAAATGCATATAAAATACATGCTTTTCCACTGCATGATTTGGTATGCATAGCCTTCAGTCTTCCCTGTACAAATGACTTCACAGTTTTACAAGATACCCCTGTATATCAAGCAATACATTGACAGCTTTTCATGCCTTGGACAGTTGTAGTTTCTTTTGTAAGAACATGGTGATGCCATGAACACCAGTGATGTCACGGCTGGCAGCTATAGTATACAAGTGTGTACCAGCAGTCCATCAGCAGTCATTCCATTTGATAATGGCTAAAATCTGGTCGAAAGCTCATGGCATGTCAACCATTTGACATAGATAGAAGTGCCAGAACATTTTATTCTGATTTCTTTTAACCATTACCAGAGATTGATCTGCTCTCTGCTTGTGTGGGAAATATTTTTCAGCAACTTAAGCATGAATTTTTCATGTTCCCCACCTGACATGTTGATCTGCAGTTTGTAGACCTGGGTCCAAGAGTGTCCTCTCACCACCAAGCCCCACACCCACTCCCCCGCCCTCTATTGGCATTCTTGATCATGCGTTAGTTATAGTGTCCTTTGAGCCCACTCAATAATCAATGTTGAAATCAAACTCCTGAGGTGTAAGTATCAAGGGAGTCAAATGATTGTGGTGTAATTTATAGCATATCAGAAAAGTTAAATGTTTGCGATAAGTAATTTCTTTGTTTCTTCTAGTCACCAGGTAGTACCTGAATTTCAAGACACCAAATTCCATTGCTTTTTTCTTGTATACGAAATATTTCCTCTCCCATTCTGACAGCATGCAGCTTGCTGTGCTTATAATTTTGATTGGTTCTCCTGCTCTTTTTCTTGAACTTGATAAGAGACAAAGACTAAGACAGATTTCTGATCTTTTACAGCCTAAACAGAATTCTTGTGAAATGTCTGGGTGGTCTATCATCACTATGTTGCTCAATTTTTGTTTAATCAAACAATGGAAAATCCAGGATGGAATTTACAATATTATGAGAAGGAAAGTTGCTACTCACCATATAGTGGAGATGCTGAGTTGCAGATAGACACAACAAAAAGATTTTCATGCTTAAAGCTTTCAGCAAATGGCATTTTGTCAACAACACACACACACACACACACACACACACACACACACACACACACACACACACACACACACACACGCGCGCGCGCAAATGCAACTCGCACACACGACTGCAGTCTCAGGCAACTGAAACAACACTGTGAGCAACAGCAGCAGCACCAGTACATGATGAGAGTGGTGACTGGGTGGGGGAAAGGAGGCAGCTGGGATGGGGAGGGAGAGTATGGTGGGGATGGCAGACAGTGAAGTGAAGTGCTCCAGGTTGGGTGGCGGGTGCGGGAGAGGTGAGGGGGTGGGGGGAAGTAGCGGAAAAGGAGAGACAGAGAGAAATATAGAGAAATAAATGAAAAATAAAAAGAAATAGAGGCTTCACAGCCTGTGCCAAACGGATCCTTCCCAGCAGCACCAGATTTCTGAATTGTGCAGGTGGGAACTTTCCCTGCAATACATCCTATGTTCCCATAACCCTCTTGACCTCAACCTTCATTAGTCACTGTCCTTGTACATCCAGCCCTTTTCCTGCTGCCATTCCAGCACTACACAGCTGTCATTCCACCACTACACCCAGCCTTTATTTATTCATTTTATTTTTTCTTTCCCCCACCCAGTCGCCACTCCCGACATGCACTGGTGCTGCTGCTCGCAGTGTGGTTTCAGTTTCCTGAGACTGCAGGTGTGTGTGTGTGTGTGTGTGTGTGTGTGTGTGTGTGTGTGTGTGTGTGTGTGTGTGTGTGTGTGTGTGTGTGTGTGTGTGTGTGTTTCCTGTATCTCATTTTCTGATTACAGCTGTTGTCGTGTAACTTGTCTGTGCATATAATTGTATCTGTGCTGAGCCTTCTCATCTCCAGTTCCGGATCAGCTCTCTTCTAGAACTACTTCTAATTTTGAAGCCCTGAACAAGGTCATCTTTTTCTGCATTTTTAAGTGTTTTGCATGAATTTTCATCCCTCTGATATGGCTTTCCATCTCACATGTGATGGTCAGTAGTTCCGCTGCATGCCTCATCCCTTTTTATAGCATAAGCATTCCTGCCAGGTCAATGTACCATGCTTATTTGTTGCATCCATTCAACAATCCACTCTGATTCTCGTACTATACATTTTGTGTGTGTTAAGTGTTCCTTTGGCTCACATATCTTGTTGGATCTGACAGAGTTCTTTCTACACTTTTTCTGTGGATTCTGTTACCATTCCTGCTAACTGAGGTTGCATGTCAAATGGCAATCTCTGCCCAATGAGCAAACCAGGATCGAAAAAATCTAAGACAAAGTGAATCCAGAGCCAAAACATTGATGTGAAGGAAGATCAGTACAATAGCACAGTGGAATCATGACTGACTGAGTGACTGCACTGCACTGCACTGCACTGCACTGCACTGCACTGCTGGCTGTAAAGGACAGCTTCAGGTGCTGATAGGTTGGCAGATGGGCTTGTCTCTGCAGCCAGCACTAATTTTCACATGTTATCTCACATCCAAAAATGTGACCCCTGAAAATTCTACCACAGCATTATTTCTAGCAACATTCACTTGTTATATTGGCCTACAGGGAATGCTCAGTGGCTTTCTTCTGAGTTCTTGGTTTTATTATTTTATTATTGGCTTTAATTTTCAGCAACTGTAGGATTATTTTTTCAGGACAAATTTCAGTCATCAGTTGCAAATTAATTTTATTATGCTTTACCAGTTCCATCAAATATTTTTTTCATTTTCAGAAGCCTACAAAATTAGGGATATTATAAATCTTTAGTCCTTGGCTATACATTTATGTGAAGTATAAAAATTATATTACAGAAACTTACTTAGTTTAGCAGCTGTCAGTATCTTCTTCATAGGCGGATAGTGTCATGGTGCGTTCAGAAATGTACATAGTGTACGTGATTATTTTAAACACTGTTCGACAATTTACAGTAACTAAATCACATCCATGTATCTGTTGTGCTAGCAGCAAGGAACATAGATAAAAGAACATACTGGGTGGTTATAACTAAACTTTCCCTATTTAACACATTATAACATGCAAACTAATTACCATATGAGTACCAAACTTGATAGCACTAATGTCCAGAGTATGAGCTGCACGATTTCCATGCGTCACAGTGCCACCTTCCAGCTCCAACTATGGTGAGCAGGTGGCATGATCAGTCATCGTGATCCATAGTCTCACACACCTGACCAGCTGCAGTCCACTTATTGTTGATGTGTCAAGTAAGCTTGGACAAAAGGAGCAGGGCATTATTGGTGAAGCTCTATTATTATCAAAACAACAGTAATGTTGTAGTTGCACTTAAAGAATATCGCTGGCTGAAAGGATTACAGAAGGGTCCCCTTTCTTCTTCTGCTGTGCAGAGCTTGATAATGTTCGAATCAAGTGGAGAACTGGACATCACTTTGGGAATAGATTGATGACGAGTTGCACCACAAGTGGTTAATGAAATCGCTGTTGCTGTGGCAGACAATGCTGCGTGCAATTCGTGATTGTCAGGCAGTGTGTGTGCTGTGTCATGACAGTTGAACACCCCGTGTTCCACTGTATGAAAGGTGCTTTGAACCATTCTCAAATGGTGTCCGTACAACATTCATATCATACAGCAGCTTGCGTCACAGGATGCACCACAATGTGTTGACTTTGCTTTTCACTTTCTTGGAAGCATTGAAGTTGACAAGGACCATCCTATGGACAGATGTAGCTCATTTTTCTCTGAGGGGTGAGGTGAACACACAGAGTTGCTGGGTATGGGGATCTTCACTTCCAGACACTGTGCATGAAGTCCCTCTGTACAGTGGACGTGTCACCGCATAGTGTGGCTTCACAGCTACTTTCATCATTGGCCCATTCTTTTTTGAATGGGTTGGCACTCAAGGATGCGCAGTGTGACTGGCCAACATTACTACAGTTTGCTTCACCAGCATGTCATACCCACCCTACAGGAGATAGGCGCATTGAACTCAGTTTTCATGCAAGATGGGGCCCCACTGCATATTGCTTGTGAAGTTCAGCTGCTTCTCTGAAACACATTTGGAAACAGTCGAATTATCAGCCGATCATTTCCTAATGCACGATCACCTGATCTCATACCCTGTGACTTCTGGTTGTTGGGCTACTTAAAGGACAGGGTTTACCAGGGGAACATTCACATATGTGCTGATCTGAAATGCAGCATATCAAGAGAAGTAACCAGCATATCTATGAACATGCTTCGTTCTGCTGTGCAGAATGCAATCGTTCACTTTCAGACACTGATGGGTGCCATATTGAGCCCCTTTTGTAGCAGTAATGGTACCTGTATGTAATGGTATGATTTACCATAGCTGCACATTAAGTGTTCCAGTTGAGTTGATCCTGCATTATTTCCCTTCCACATATCCTTGGCATTAATACTACCAAGTTTGGTGCTCCTATGGTAATCAGTTTCCATGTTGTAATGTGTTAAAAAGAGAAAGTTTAGTTATAACCAGCCAATATAAAAAAGATAACCTAGGCATATAAAGAAGTTATATATTATACATTTGGAAAAAAGTGGCACATAGTTCTAGTGGGGCACATGAAAGGGATGATATGCAATCAAAATAGTGTCTATTTTTCAATGCAAGTTGATCATTCAACAAATTTTTTGAATGCAAGTTAGCATGTTTATATATTTCAAATTCTTCTAAAAGATTAGTTTTGTAGCCCTTGGCAGTTATATGTAAAATTTTCACATTAAGCAAGGATAGAGGAGAAAGTGTGTGTTTCTATGTTTTGAGAGGTTCTGTAAAAGTTTACATATATAAATTCTCACCATCTTTGTTGAGGAAGTGCTCACAAAAGTGGATATTAATTGCCCTTCCTTTTGTCCTATATGAAAACTCGAACATTTATTACATTGTATTTTATGTATTCCAGAACTGAGAAAATCACCAGTTGGAGGTTTCTCGTTACGTATAAAGAGCAACTAGTTGACATTGTAGGTGGTAAAGCACACAGTGATGTCATATATTTTTTAAACAAACTAGCTATAAGAAATGAAATGTTACCTAGAAATGGAATTGTAATGGATTTCTTAACAGTAAGACTAAAGTGTAGAGGAATTTATATTCTTGTTTGTTTTTATTATTATAAAGTTTTTATACAAGGTTTGCTTCACATCCATTACTGAATGTTATATATTTTAAGTCAATAAGTTCTGTTGTTGTAGCAGAAGGGGTTAGGGGCACCTTCATGATAAGGTCAATCATAGTGTGAAATAATGCCAATTTGTGCTTAAAGGGGTGACATGAAGAGGCATGAGTGTTGATATCTGTTGTGGTAGGTTTCCTGTAAATATCACAGTTAATTTTACCATCTACTAAACATAGTTTCAGGTCCAGAAAACTCAGTTCATTACGTTGCTTTTGTATTTCATGTGTAAATTTAAATTTAGGATGAAAGCAGTTCAGTGACTCACTAAGTGATTTAATGTCTTTCACATCTCCTTTTAATACAATGATGGTATCATAAACATACTATCTGTAGAAAGAAATACTATTGGAAATCAAAAAAAATTATTCCAAAATTATTAATGAAGGGGTCATTTAGAAATCCAGCAAGACAATTTCCTATCGTAAAGTCTTCATCTTGTTGATATAGCTGACCATTGAACCTGAAACAGTTTTACTTTAGAATGATTCTCAAAAATCATGTAAATTCTTTAATTTCATCTGCATTCAATTTATTGTATTTAGTGTAATTGTCTTCAATAATGCGGGCTGTTTCATCTATAGGAATGTTAGTATACAAATTTGTCATATCAAAAGATGCAAATATATGACCGGGAGGGAAACTGACATTTTTTAAAGTTAATAATCTCTTTTTGTTGGAATCAAAGGCCTCTTTAAGGCATTTAGTGTTTTGAACTTTGCAGTCCACCTTAGCTAATTCACATCTGTTGAGTTCGGCAGTATTGATGGCATTTTTCACATCAACAATCAGTTCAGTCACAGTTGTCTGATCTAGAGGAGTTAAGTTCTGCTGTATCAAAGGATATATTGGTTTTGTTAATAACCCTCTCATAGAAAGGAAAGTGAGGACCATTATAAACTGGTTTCTTTTTAAAACAGTAAGTTCTTCGAGAATATTTAAGGCCTAAGAATGTTTTGTGGTGTTGTTGAATGATCAGATCTCGCTCTGTTCTGAAGATGACAAATTAATTGTTGAAACTGGTAAAGCATAATAAAATTTATTTGCAGCTGATGACTGAAATTTATCCTGGAAAAAAAAAATCCTGTAACTACAAAACAATCGTAAATTTGTTCCCTTTTTCACTTCAGTTTGTTGCACACCTAAGTCTGGTTGCGTGGTTCTGATTGCTGGTTCCACCTACTAACAGCTCCATTATTGGCATGTAACACAAGTATCTTCAACAACACTTTTAATTTTAATATTATGATTTCTTCACCAAAGATCACTAATCACTACATGTAAGGTATTGGAGTGGGGGAGCAGGCACTGAACCATCATGTGCTATGTTGCTGACTGCAACTTTTAAGATCAGAAACATTTAATGTTTAGCAGGCTACTGTTAAATAACAACTTTTTATTTTACTAGAATACTTAGTTCTGATGACAAATGAATAATCAACACTTCTGATTTTCTTATTTTGATTTGCTTAGCACTCTGACTACTTACCTCACTTCAAACCATCACACATGACTCTCCACTCGCCATGCTGGTTTCAACCCCACTAAAACATAATCCAACAGTAATCTTGCTTGCCATCCCAACCTTACCTGTGCAAGCTATGAAAAATTGTAAATACCAGATACATTTTGCTAACCAGTACATTCAGTGCTATTTATTTAATATTTGCTCTACATATTTTGTTGATATATCTGGGTGTGTGTGATGCTAGGAAGTGGAATGAGTATGTGTAAATACTATAATTTAATATTTGGGCTGCTATATAAAGAAAAGACATTGTTTAATGTTGTTACAAAAAATCACAGTTTGTGATTGATTTACTTCAAATTTTTATACAGTAGTCTAATAATCATTCAGATGGGCTTCAGCTGTATATTTTTTAAACAGTTTGCTGTGGAAATTTATGGTTTTGTTTTCTTTCTTGCAGCCATATAGAAAAAATTGTGTAAATGACAATGCACTATTTTGATCTCTTCTTTGCACTTGGTTGCAACAGAAAACAGGAAAGTTGTGTTTTGTAGCTTATCGGCTTACGATTAGAATACTGCTATGGAATCTGAATCATCCGAAACTTCCTAATCCTACCCATTCAAATGTTAAAAGTATGTGACTTATTGGCATTGAACCTACTATCCTCAAAGATGCAACAGCTCGAGAGGTCTCTCTCATACCCCATATACTGATGATCCCAGCTGATTAACCCATTTGTTTTAAGCAACTTCAATTCCCCATCAAGGTTTTGTTCACATTCACAATAAATGAGGATCAAGGTGATGGAGAGGGGAGACAGAGATCATCAGAGAGGAAGGGAAGAAGGAGATCAGGATATACATCCAATCCCCATACATATTTAGCAATTTTAAAGCATTGCTGGGTTCACTAGTAAATATAGAATGCATATTAACCATATTTCAAACATTTCTAGGATTGTCAGTGACAGTGCGTTATTTGTTAACAGAAACTTGTCTTCTTATGTATCTTTTGTCTTACAAAAGGTAATAACTGGGCACTCTTAGTTTTCCTATGCCTTGTGCCTCTTACTTAATCTGCTGCTAACTTTGTTCACATTTACTCTCATCCAGCTTTTTGAGTCTTCTTTGTCCTCTCCCTCTCTGCTTTGCAGTCTGTGTTGTCAAGACTTTTTATTGTAGGAAATTTTTTGGAATACACAGTATGTCCCAACCAAGGTGTTTTTTTTTCTTCTTTAGGATCATTATTTTCACTAGTTCTGTTCTTAGTATTATTACTACATTTCTTATTTTGTCAGTCCATTTCATTTTTAGCATTTTTCTCCACTATCTCATTTCAACATTTATTCAAGTATTTATTTTTTATTGTGCATGGGTCTCTGACTACAGTCAAAACCATTGGCAAATCCCATTTGTATCTAAATTCTTTTTGCTGTCTACAATCTTTTCACCTTTCCAAAAGCTCTTTCCAACAACAGATACTCTACTTCTTATTTCCTTCTTACACCTTCCATTTTCTATCACCATCTTCTTAAGTTCATCTAAGGTTTTACTTGTTTCAGTGTACATCTTTGTTTTGATATTTTGGTGGAACTTTCATGCTTGCTGTGTCTTACTACTTTGCTCCTTCCTGCATTAGTGCTCATTCCATATGCTTATCGTTTTGTGATATCCCCATCAAAAATTGTAGTTGTTTCTCTAATACACCCAACACTGCTTCATAATCTGCATACGTGATAAATTTACATACTGTCTTCAAGGAACTGTAGGTTTAATGAGTGAAAGCATATAAATGGCAGTTTCAGCTCAAGTGCCTGCCCGTTTGTAGCAGTGGACAAGGATTTGCAGACAGAAGATGTGTGGGCAGTCAGGCGGCCAAGCTGTAGTGTATACAATCTTATTTCCATGACAGAGCACATGGGGCAGGGGTGGCTACATTTCTCACATGTGTGCAGAATGCATGCACCTCCTGGCAAGTAGCTAATACTAACTACAACTGTCTGCTGGTGAGATGGCAGGTCTCGTGGCTTCCTGTGCTTCATGTGGCCATATTATAACAGCATAAGGCATAGGAATGCTGGCAAAGATAATAAGCTTCTCAGTTTTTGTCATAAATTCAATCAGACAAAGGGGAGATCAATACAATGCTGTTTCGTCTTAGATTTATAGTGTCGAGATCGTCACATTTATCCCACTGTGAGAAAAGATGGTCCATTCCTTCATAGAAAAATGTTTCTGGTTGCCTAGAGAACCGTGATTGCACCCAGGCATTCACTCCTTTGTCCAAAACAAATAGACAGCCACAAACATCTACTAGAAGGCCCCAAAAATATTGAAATCATACTGGGAGAGATTGTGATTGTATGGAGGATGTGTAAGGGCTCCCCAGCAAAATCTCTGCAGAGTAGTTGAAACAATCTTGGCAATATATTGTTGCCCTTTAAGTCAAAAAAGCAGGTGGCTTCCATCCAGCTGTTAACTTTTCTTTACAACTCGTATAATCAGCTGAGTTTTACCTGAGAATTTTGCCTCCAGTAGTTCGTTCTGTAATTCAGTGCCAGTTTTTAATGATTGACTGTGAACTTTCAGTTAATCCCATGAACTGTGTTAATCTTCACAATATATTCTCCAAACTGTGACAATAATATTGGACTGTCAATCGTGCTATTTACAGGTTATACTTACAGCATGTTCATTTTCATATGATAACCTACTGGGAAAGAGAGTGTAATTAGGGAATTTGCTGATGATTTACTTGCCACATGTAAACTTTTGTGTAATTTCACTGTATCACGTTCAAACAGTTCTAGGACATCAGCCAAATGTACTATGTGACCAACTGATTATCTTTGCATAAATAATAATAATAATAATAATAATAATAACAAACAAGACTTGATCAGGCCATAAACCATATATTAATCATCTAAGTGAAAGTAAAGTGTGTGGACTGCAAATGTGGTGTAGCCTGCATCATTGACAGAAGCCTACTTTTGATAACCACTTTGCAGTCTGATTTGATGGAGGTACAGCTACTAATGGCATATGTGTACAGATAAATGTGGTTACTCTACAATGTGATGTAAATTGTACTGAACAGGCACAGAATAAGTTGGAGTAACTCCAGCTGGGATAATTTCAAGTTACTAGCTGTTTTTACACAATGTGACATTAGAGGGTAAAAGTGGCTGAGGCATTTTATTAGTTTTTCTGTAAGTTTTCTTACTGACTCTTACAGTCATTTGGAAGGACAGTGTGGCTATTTTCATACCTCTTTCAGTTTCCGAATACAGGGATGCTAAAATGATATGAAAATGGTGCAATTGTTTTGCTAATAGGATTATGTAAGCTAAGTCATCATGGCTCCACACAAAGCTAAAAGACTATGTTATGGAAGAAGGTTTGTGGTTTATAATGTCTGAATAGAATTGACTGACATGGGGATAGGAAAGCTATACCACACACAAACAAAAACCACTACAAAATTTCCAAAACAAAAATTGACCAGAACGTTGTTGTTATGCGTATCAAATGATTTGATTTGATCAGTGGAGTACAAAATTAAAATAGTAATTTTTGAAGTATTGTGAAAGTTCTTGGTCTAGTTTATTGATATTTCAATTAATATCAGTGCAAATAAGATATAGTTCTGAGTCCTTTAAATATTAGTATTATTGGGATAATTTATTAATAGGAAACTGAAAGGAGAAACTTAAATTGTACAATGAGAACCAACAGATTAAATGTACAAAAATATCTAGTATGAGAAGATGTGGGTAATATCAAGTGATTTTATGTTGTAGCTGAAAGTGTGTGTTATATTACATCAGAACAATTTTTTGTTACCGGTACTTCAAAATTTTGTGTATTATGAGCAAAGAGCCTTGTGTTTGAAACAGATTTAGATTACACTAAGAGTTTGCAGTTAATCCTAGGCTGACAAAATGGGAAGAATTCAACAGAATTATGTTAAAATACCACTCAGACATGTGGTGCCATGGTCTGAGATATAGGTAATGACTATTTTGAGCTGTGTGCATTTGGTCATTACATTACAGAATCTGTACAATTAGAAGTGAAACCTTCCCACAGAGGTTCTCATGGACCTGTATTTCATCAGGACGATGCTCACTAACACATCACATGGAAAGAGAGTAACTTCTTCTCTGTGTCAGATACTGTTTAATCCCTGGTCCATCCATAACAATTTGTGTTGCCACTTGAACCTATGTTGGATTATGTTTATTGATAACTCACTCATAATACTCAGCAAAGTGAATAATTTGTCATTAAGTTTAATATTGTCATGTAGAGGAAGGTGTAAGTAGAAGAATGATCACTAACTTCACTTAACGAAGGTTCATTCAGCACTTGCACATATAAGAGCACAGAGCGAACTGCCTCCGGCCAGAACACATATGGTATATATACAGCTACAGAACATTCCAGTACAGTGCTTCTTGTCATTTGCGGATATTTCTAGAATGTACTCAAGCCGAATATAGAAATTAAAATTTTTCAGTTCAGGTGAGTTTTGAACTCGCAACTCTCCAAGCAACAATCTAGTATCATAACCACTAGACTACAGTGACTGCACTACTCGCCTTCTTCTGCAACATTGTACCCTCCTTAAGGGAACAGCGTCTCGGTGTTACGTCGTCCTAGTCCAGGAACGAGTCACCAGTCCTGTATCCTCCAAATCCCGATGACTGATGTCTGCCCTGGCAGTGATCTTCTTAGAACTTCCCTTGCCACTACATTCTTCGTTGCCTTTCCACTTGTTGCCTGTCGCTGGAGCTATGAATTTACCCTGGGTTGCAGGATCCTTATAGGGCTTCATTCGAAGGACATGGGCCGTATCTCTGATCTTTTGTCGTCTTGTGTCGGGGTCGAAATCTCAACTTTATTAGTAACGTTAGACAACTGTCTTACAACCTTATAAGGTCCAAAGTAGCGCCTGAGGAGCTTCTAAGAGAGACCAACCTTCCGAACAGGAGTGAAGATCCAGACGAGGTCACCAGGCTGGTAGACAATAGGGCGGTGGCTCGCGTCATACCTTCAGCGATCGTTTTCTTGAGCCTGCAGTCAGTGAAGTGGAGCAAACTGCCAAGCTTCCTCAGCACTGGTTAACACCTGGCTGATGTAGTGGTCATCCACGTCATCAGGATGTAACGGAAACACAGTGTCCATCGTCGTCATTGCCTCACGCCCATCCACCAGGAAAAATGGTGTAAATGCTGTGATGTCTTGTTTGGTGAAGTTGTAGACAAACATCACAAAAGGAAGCACCTCATCCCAGTTGTTCTGCTCAACATTGAGGAACGTTGATAGCATGTCGGCCAAGGTCTTATTAAGGTGTTCAGTGAGCCCGTTAGTTTGCAGATGGTAGGCAGTTGTCATGTGATGAGTAATGTTGCACCGACGGTTTATCTCTGTCACAAGATTCGATTGAAAAAACATTCCCTCTATCCATAATTAATGACCCTGGGGCACCGTGTTTTATTCCAATGTCTTCTATGATGAATTTGGTAACCTCGAAAGCTTTGGCTGTTTTCACGGCTTTTGTAATGGCGAAGCATGTCAGATAATCATGGCAAACAATAGTTGCCAATAGCAGACGTTGGAAATCGTCGAGGAGGTCAATCCCACCATGCTGGAAAGTCATTTTGGCTGGTGGAATTGGTATGAGTCAGCCAGGTGGTGTCGGAGGAACTGCCTTTCTCCTCTGGCACTCTCAACAGTGCGTGACGAACTCCTAAATAAACCTGGCCAGAAAAATCTCTTGTGGATCCTATTGTATGTCTTAATAAATCCTAAATGTCCTGCCTAAAGTGTGTCATGGAATTTCTGTAGAACATTTAAGTGCATGTGTTTAGAAATCACCTCTTTCCAAATGGATCAAAGTTTTTCTTGCAAAGTAATCCATAAACTACCTTAAGTTGTCCTTTCGCATCCTCTGACTTATTTAAGGCAAGCATAATTTGAGATATCTTGGCATCATCCTTCTGCTCAGCAGAGATCCTGGAGTGTAGCAAGACAGTCACTATCTTCATCAAAGTCTTGATAGCCTTGCACAAGGTTTCTTGAGGGACAGTCGGCATCTTGGTGTTTTCTTCCACTTTTGTACACTATGGTAATGTCAGACTCTTGAAGACGTAGTGCCCACCTGGTGAGTCGTCCTGTTGGATCCTTAAGACCTGTCAACCAACAAGGTGTATGTAACAACTGCGAATGGCCTTCCATAGAGATATTGTCGAAATTTGCACATGGTCTAGATCACAGCAAGACATTCCCGTTCTGTAGTTGAGTAGTCTCTTTCAGCTTTTGTAAGTGTCCTAGAAGCATAGGCTATAACCTTCTATTTTCCATCCAAAATCTGCACCAGAACAGCACCATTCCCATATCCACTGGCATCTGTGTGTAGTTCTGTAGGTGCTCTCTCATCATACAGACCAAGTACTGGGTCATTCATCAGAGCTTCTCGCAGCACATCAAGAGAATCTTGTTGAGCACCACCCCAGATAAATTTAGCATCGGCTTTTATCAACTCTCGGATTGGCCTGGCTTTGATACAAAAGTCTATGACAGTAATAAGAATACAATTCGAGGAAGCTTCTCGCATCTATAATACTTTTAGGAATAGGAAATTCCATTGTAGCTCTCACCTTTTCTGGGTCTGGCTGCACATCTTCATTTGACACAAGGTGCCCAAGTTTTTTCTTGGATTAACTTTCAGTCCGGCTTGGAGGAGACACTTAAGAACGGCCCTCAGTCTTTTTGTGTGTTCGTCAAATGTCTCTGAGAACACTATAACGTCATCTAAATAACAAAGACACATCATCCACTTCAGGTGACATAGAAGATTATCCCTCATTTGTTCAAAAGTTGCTGGTGCATTACACAAACCAAATGGCATTACCTTAAACTCATACAGGTCCTCGGGGGTGATAAATGCATCGTTCTCACAATCAGCCTCATCTACCTAGATTTGCCAATATCCCGAGTACATGTCCATGGTTGAGAAAAACTTAGCCTCCTTCAGACAATCTAGTGTGTCATCAATTCGTGGAAGAGGGTAAATGTCCATTTGACTTATTAAGTTTCCTGTAATCAACACAAAAGCGCCAACTGCCATCCTTCTTCCTGACGAGAACCACTGGTGATGACCGTGGGCTCTGTGAAGGCTGAATGATTTCATTCTTCATTTCCTCTACCTCGTCATGAATTATTGGATATTCCATTGCTGACGCACGGTATGCTCTCTGGCTTATTGGTTGATGGTCTCCAGTGCTAATCCGGTGCTTCACCGTCAATTTGTCTAATTTGCTCTTCACCTGTGGAGTGAAGCATTCAGAGAACTCATGAAGAATGACAAGTAGCTTATTCTGTTGTCCTTAGTGAGATCTGGTGATGGTTGAGCTAGAAGATCTTGTCTCGTAGTGGTAGTGCTGATTTCACCCACTGACTCGGCATGGGAGGTTTCTATGATACTCAGCTGTTCTGCAATTAACGGCTCAGCATTTGCTATGCACATGCATCTTGGAAGGATCTGCGGTTCTCAGCAACAGTTAACTATCCAAAATTCACCGAATCTGTTCTTAAACGAGATGACAGAGGCTGGGATGACCAAGTTATTCTTCAGTGGTATGCTTCTCTTACGTGCCACTAGAAGGTCCATGGGTTGATGCATGGCAGGACACATGACAGCTACCTTTCTAGTGCTGACTGCAGGAATGATCACTTCATCCAGCACACGTAGTCTCCACACATGCAGATGCGCATCTTCTGTCCACAGTATCTCATCTCTTCTAGCATAATCTTAGAGTGATCACACTATATAATTGCTTGAGAAGCTTTCAAAAAGTCCCATCTGAGAATGACGTCATGGCTACACTCTTGTAAGACGATGAATTCTAAGGGCTGTGTATGGCCACTTATACCGATATTAATAACACATCTTCCTTTAGGTTTTACATATTTCCCATTAGCCACCTTCAGCAGAGATGTTTTGTTGTTGACGAATACGGTTTCCTGCATCTGGCGACAGTACTTCTCCGAAATGACTGAATATGATGTTCCAAAGTCCACAAGAGCTTGTGCTGGTCGGCCACCCATGAGGATATCGATGTAGTTTCCTGTCATTTTTGTAGTGATCGACGGTGGAGGATTTTTCTCGTCAGTGGTCTCACCTCCAAGCAAGGTCGCACGCTTTAGTTTTCCATGTTGTGGCAGCTAGGTGATCGGCTGGAGCTTCTAAACGGTGATGGAGACCTTGATCGGCATGTTGGGGAGCATCCTCTCCAGCAGCTAGCTTGCAACAATGGTGACCTACATCATCCTGCACCCACATCTTGTTGTTCATCTTCGTCATACTAGAGTTGGCGTCTGCTAAGATCGGTCTGCTGTCTTCTGGTGCGGGTGTAATCAAATATCTGCCATCTTTCTCAACAATGGCGCACCACATGTCCTGGTCATCTGCAGTGGAAACATACTGGTTGGTTATCCTGGGTTCTCCAGATGTCAGTCTTCTTTGGTGCCCAAACAGGTTCCTCATGCGGCATTGTAGGAATGTAACTTCGCCTGGGTCTCGACTTTTTTACCATTTGAAGGGAAATGAAGGACAAGAGATGGGTTCAATGTCTGTTCCACTTCCTCCCTTATGACCTCTTGAAGCATCTCAGTTTCCTACTCACCATGAAATCAAAGTGCCTTCCGAACTTCCTGTCTCACTATCTGATGAAGAACACTTGTGAAATCAGTTTCTTCCTCCATCACAGACATTGATATGACATTTGGAAGCCGTTCAAACTTCTCGTATGTGATTCTTTTTTGATGCATTGTCTCAATATACTGGCACCATTTTATGAAGTCGTCTGCTGTCGAAGCCTCCTTCAGGAGTAGGGCCCGATACATGTCCTCAGCAACACCATTCATGAGATGAGCAACCTTACCTTCCTCCTTCATTGGAGGATCCACTATTTTACACAGCTCCAAGACGTCTTGAACATAGGATGCTGTCGTTTCTCCTGGATGCTGTGCCCTGCACTTAAATTAATCTTCAGCCTTGCACTTCTGTCATTGCGTGTCGCTGAAATACTTGTGCAGTTCCACCTGGAATACTTCCCAGCTTGTGAACTTCTCCTCATTGTTCTCATACCATTGCTTGGCAATGCCCTCCAAGTAGAAAAATACGTTAGCCAAACACACGGTGTCATCCCATTTGTTAAATTTGGCTATATGCTCATATACCTTTAGCCACTTGTTTGGATCTTGGCCATCATCACCAGAGAATGCGGAAGGATGTCTTGTGGTGGCACACAATTGCTGTCATCGTGAAGTCCTCTTCTTCTTCTGTCTCTGATAGATTGCGATCTGTTGAATATGGCTCAAACTCAGGTTTCTTGCCACCCAAACGGCGGCTCTGTCATGGCCTGACGGGAGGCACTGTGTTGTCGATAATGTGCGGTATCACAAGTTCTGATACCCAGCGTCTCCACCAGAATAATGTCACGTAGAGGAAGGTTTAAGTAGATGAATGACAAACACTAACTTCACTCAACGAACGTTTACTCAGCACTTGTACATACAAGAGCACAGAGCGAACTGCCTCTGGCCAGAATACATATGGTATATATACAGCTACAGAACATTCCAGTACAATGCTTCTTGCCATTTGTGGATACTTCTAGGATGTACTTGAACTGAATATAGAAATTAAAATTTTTCAGTTCAGGTGAGTTTTGAACTCGGGACCCTCCATGCAACAATCTAGTATCATAATCACTAGATTACGGCAACTGCACTGCTTGGCTTCTTCTCCAACAACATTGTTCCAAAGCAAATTATTGAATGAAAATATACAAAGTTAGCCAACTTAAAATTTTTTGTATTGCTAACATTTCATTATTGTTTCCTTGCAAATGGAGAGATCTGTGATACAGCCATCAGTACTATTAATTGCAAGAGAAATACTGTCATTGAAGCTATGACAAAGAGAAGGGGAAGGAGGGCATGGACAGAGACAGGGGGGAGAAGTAGGTTGCATACATATTTAGCAATTGCAAAGCATTATCAGGTTTGCTAGTGTTGCGTAAGTTGGATCACACAAGTTAGTAAGGATGCCACTACACTGAAAAAAATAAAATAAATTAAGATAAAATAAAACTGTTGCCTCCTCAGGTTCACTGTGTGGCTGCTGTTTATTTGCTATTAGTAGCTTAATGTTTATTTGATTACAGACGAATTTTTTTACGGAAAAAATTTTTTTGTGCTGCAATAAGTACTGAGTCCTATTTCTAGAACATTATTACGCTTCATACAATTTTTTAACAAACATTGCTACTTGTAATGTGATGAACAGAATTTTTCAGTTGCTTTCACACACCAACACTGAAATGACACTAAAGTTTATGTGTGGCAAGTAAAACAATAAACACATTCCCTAATCACACTCTCCTTCCAAGTAGGCAGTCATATCAAAACGAACATACTGTGTACAATAAATATAATTTGGAAATAACACAATCCACAATCCTTGTTACTTGTGTAATTCAGTGGATCTGACACAAGAAATTGATTAATGTGAGGTAATGTTGATTGTTTACCGAAGTAAATTAATTTTGCATTTTATTTCAGGGTCAGTCCAGATACTGACAGAAAGCCTTTGTCACAGCCATCTCTTCATTTTCCAATTGCAAACCAGCCACCACAATCTCAGTGCTACGTATCAACAGGAGGAAGTCATAAATTTGTTGAATCGCCACCAAATTTTCGACAAAATGACCAGATATCCTATCCACTGATCTACAACTATCTTGCTTCCACCGAAGAGCAGGTATAACTAATATTATATGTATTAATATAACACAAAGTAAGCAGCTTGTTAAAACTGCAGTTGAGAGGAGTACATTTGAGGAGTTCCAACGGGGCTTCGGCATACATTGAAATCACTAATCATATTAATACTGTCACAATGAAAATAAATTTGTGCGGTATAACTTATTGAACGATATATTCAGTAAATTGCTAGTTTTGAGTGAAGCCTCTTAAGAATCTGGAAATTACAGAAAGCTTGTAACCAAAATAGTTTGGTTAATTCAGTTGAAATTTTTTCAGTAGAGTGATGTTTATTTTTTCTTAAAAAAGTGACCTGGATGGTATTTGTCTTTCTTTTCAGCAGTACAGCACATTCTCATAAACGGTGCAGAAAGAATTAGTCTAATCTTGCAGGAGACCTTCTGTGAAGTTCGGAAGGTAGTAGACTAGGTACTGGCAGAAGTAAAGCTATGAGAACAGGGCGTGAGTTGTGCTTGGGTAGCGCAGACGGTAGAGCACTTGCCGGGAAAGGCAAAGGTCCCAAGTTCAAGTCTCTGTCTAGCACCCAATTTAAATCTTCCAGGAAGTTTCATGAATGAAAGTGTTTGTATTTACTGTGTATGCACTGCACAAACATATTTCCAGAGAAATGTGATGGAATCATAATGATGATTGTGTTTGGTGAAAATAAGGCTGATCAGAATTAGATATATGTAATGAATTAAAACCACTTCAATGCAGTAAGTATTTGAAGTTGTTAATTGAGAGAATTAGGTCACTTTCTAAGAAGGAAATCTGCAGTTACCCACTTTATGAAGCTGTAAATCGTCATTCACAGCACCGAGTAAAGCTGCAATCTTCATGGGGGGCCGGAAGATCACTTTAGCACAGTGTTTCTCAAGAATACGGCCTATCTTAGAGGAAAGAGCACCCAATAAGGGCAAAAATGCACTAGATCTGAAGGACTTACTATCTTCTTCCCCATATTCTAGGTTTTGCATTGAATGCTCTACGAATCTGTTGTGGAGAACGTCCATTTGATTTAAAAATGCTTTTGAGGTATGTGAGCTCTTCTTGCAAATTGCCATTATCGGATATTCAGTGTGTCGTATGCACTAAGGTCTTGAGGACACCTACGATCTGTGAAGGGTAATGGCAGCTACTGGCATGAAGATATAGATTTGTGTGTGTTGATTTCTGATACACACATGTCCTAATGTGTCATCAACATTATGGTGAATGACAACATCCAAAAAGGGTAGGCAGCCATCTTTTTCTATTTCCATAGTAAATTTGATGCTAGCATGGATGGAATTCAAATGCTCAAGAAATCGATGTAATTCATCCATCACATGTGTACCTCCAGGAGACCATTGGTTTAAAACTTGCTGAGTCCAGTGCCTTGTCCTTGAAGTCTTCCATGAATAAAGAAAGTCATCAAGTTTTATGGTCTTCCTAAAGTTCACAAGATGGGCAAGGATGAGCGTCTAATAGGACTTGTCTATGAGACCTACAATGAGCACTATTGGTTCACCAACGTATTTTGCTGCCAAATATTGAGCTTCCTTATTAAAACAGTTGGTAGGAAAATGTAGTCACCACATTCGTAATTCTATAGATTTTACCCAGAGACTTAGCAATGTCAGGCTAAATAGTACGGATGTGCTGCTAAGTTTTGATGTGGTATCATTATACACCAAGGTACCTTTAAAGGACTCTTTATCTCTTATTGGCCAACATTTTGATAAGAACATTATGGCCTTATTTGAACATGTGCTTTTATGTGGCTGCATGCCCAAAATTTAATGGACTATAAACCTATTTGTTAATATTGGTGCTATTCTGCTTTTCTAACTAATTTTTTGATCAATGAAAATAAATTTGGGTTTATTGAGTTCAGATCTTACTAACTTAATGATCAATTTTATTAGTTTGCTAAGCCTCTGGTCACTAGAAATTCACAACGGGGTTCAGACCAACATATCACCCTGCATGATTTGTTTGTTGTTGAAGACACAGAGCCAGTCTTCCTTTTAATACCATTTTGTCCTTTCAGTGTACATTTTCTGCTTGGGTTTCTCTTGATAAAATGTGTTCAGAATGTACATTTAGTTCTTCTCAGTGTATTCCACTAGAATTAGAATTAGCAATAATTGTTTGTTAGCATACTTTACTGGAGTAACAGTACAGCTTATTGTAGATCGTTAAAAAATATCATTCATTCAATGCTCTCATTTATTTTGGACACATTGTAGTTTCAATTATAAAGTAATGGTAAACAGCTCTGTGATCAGAAAATTACAAACACCCAAAGGTACTGAAAATAACACTAACTCAAGAGAGAAATATCCATATCAGATTCCTTACGGAAATTGTGAGAAGTCATACATAGGTCAAACAACATGCACCGTTCACGAGAGATGTGTGGAACATCAAAGATACACATGCTTATTACAGCCAGACAAGTCAGCTGTGGCCGAACTTCGTATTGCTACAGGTCATTCCATGAATTACCGTGATGTGAAGACTTTAACATCCACCTCTTCCTTTTGGGAATCTGTCTTCAAGGAAGCTATAGAGATTAGATTAGCTAATAATTTAATAAATGGAGATAATGGTTTTAATTTGGACAAAACATGGAATCCGGCTCTTGGGGTAATTAAACTGCAGAGAAGTCGTCATGGTGTCACCGCCACCGATCACACATCGATAAGCCAATTGAATGTCTGTACGCGTAAGCGTGTTTCTTTGCCGCCAACCAGAATTTGTGACCTGCATAAGCAGTACCGCTGCAGTGAAGCATATAAGCCCATGTTTGGCATCTTGTTGTCAGTCTTGTGACTCATTCTGAGGATGGCCGGACGATATGCGGCTGAAATATCAGTGCATGAAATTTTATTTGCATGGCTGCATGCCCGAAATATAATGGGCTATTCATTACGCTGCGAGAAGTTGAAAATGCACATCAAATAGGTTTATGGTTCTGAGGAACACAAAAATTGCTTCAGCAACTATTATATTGAAAATAACTAGAGATGTATAGGAGCAAAAAGGAACAAACAAAACAGAATTTTTGATAACACGAGACAGTTGAAGAAGAGATAAGAATTAAAAGTAACTTACTGACGAGTGATATTGTGAGAGTGAAATCATGAACACATTAAATGCCACTGTTACGATGAAGTAGGAGACCTTATTAGGAGTGTTTGAAGATTTCTGAAAAATCTATTTATAGTGAACTTAAGAAAATAAAGATGAAGATAATTGACTGTGTGAGTGGAGTAGTAGGGATATCTATTCAGCACGTAGAAAGAGGAAGAACCCTTGGTAATGACGCAATAACTTGTGAAATGAAAAATGCTGGTGGCGAAATTGTGAAAGCTAAAAAGATTTCATTACAATCTACAAATAGATACAGCACACTGTTACTCATATTACTGTATACATATATAGTAACTCCTCCATTCTTGTATCTAAATCTAAAGAAATTTGTGGTTTGTTCATATATGTGCAATTTTTTAATTTTCTTTCATGTTCTGTTTCGTCTTAATTAATATGTTTGGCAGCTCATCAGTTACCTACAGTAGAACTACTCCTACTTCACTTGCTGCATACTGCACTTTTTGATGTAAAATCTTTGGTCTGTAATTATGACTCACAGTATTTTTATTAGCTATGTTATTTTTTCCTGTACCTCTGTGAATGAAAGATTGCTGTTACAGATTTGCTGCTTCATGCACTTTGTTCTTGTTTTGTTAATCTCCTGTGTCATGTTGACTGGGGAATGATTCCCTTTCTGGCTTTAACACTTATGCTGTTACTCCTGGTAGCAATAGGTTTTTCTCCTTTGATCTTCTCACTATCCTGTGGTGTACATTTCTGAGATACTGCTACACAAATACAGACTGCAGTTTGTCCCCAGTATATGGACATAGAACTTGTACATGATCTTCTGTTAACCAGTGTTCATTTAGGCACATTATTTTGAAATTTACAGATTCTGAAAGCACAATATTACATTCGTCAGTTTAAGAATATTTAATGTTTGGTACTTCTGCTGTTAAGCTATTGTTATTTCAGTGCATCAGCAGAGAATGTTTGTTTTGTGTATAATTTCAGGTGCATCCTGCCTTTGGTATCTGTTCTTTTTATTTGCTGTTTGTACCTTTGCTTTGTCGCCGCAATCAGAATTAATCAGTTTCCCTTGCCTTTTAGGATTTTACACACATCTATGAACATTTTACTAAAGTTCACAGAGTTTAACCAGTTTAGGTGTAGTCCCTCTTTCACCAAACATTTATCATGTAAAAACTTGAGAGTAAATGAAGACTTTCCCAAGTCTGTTGCAGTGTTTCCTAGAGCCTTTATTTTTTCCATTGACTTATCACTTGCTGATCTTTTGTGATTAATGCCACAAATTACCAGCCTAGAGGTTGTGTACACAATTTTCGTTGATTTAATCAGATTTCTTGTTTCAGTCAAGATTTCTACGTCACTGCAACTACAGATGGAGTTTGTGTCCATGTGGATTAAAGCACATCTGTAGTTGGCAGGAGGCCAACTTGTAATTTTGTTAGCATTTTTGACTATACTAATTTTCACACTCAGTATGTTTTTAAAATGTTTGGTTAGCTGATTTATTGGATTCCAAGTTGAACGTTGACTGTACAGTTGGCACAATAACATTTTTAACTAAGAATAATCTGTTAAGGAGAATTCATTTTTGTTACCTCCTTTCTTTGTTTCACTTTACACATATGCCTTTTTTACTATAGGTAACTGTTTCCTATTTATATTTATCACTTGCTGTTTCACGGACAGAGTTCTCTAATATTATTAAGTGTATGACATGTATGAGTCTGCTAATATGACGTTGCTCAGTAATTGGTTGTTTTCCACACACACGGGCAGGATTTTCTGTCACTAACTAGTTTATCATTTACTTGTTTTAGCATTAAATGTACTGTTTTCAGCATCTCATTATCATTTTGAAGCAACTTAATAATTACTTCTTACAAACTGACTGTGCTTAAGGGTTTAACCATTTTAGTATGTAAAAAAAATACAGATATGACCATGAGGAATCATCTTTTGTGAGATTTAGAGTCACTTTTGCACACTTTTAGTGGGAGATAACTTTTTTGAGTGGCACAGTGAAGTTGGCACAAGAGTTTAGTACTTTGGTTTATCTGGCAGACAGAATGGTCAGTTTGCCTGTTTTCACTGATGATGTTGTGTACAGAAGATGGCAAGGGTAAGTGACTGTATGTTTACATAAGATGCCCTAGACAAAATTTCTAGTTGGTATGATGCATGGCAGCTAGCTCTTAATGTAGAAAAATGTAAGTTGATGCACATGAGTAGAAAAACAAACTCGTAATGTTCGGATACAGTATGGAATGATAACATAGGTACAGTTGCGGGTAAACTAGGTGGTAACTTTGCACTGTCCCAGTACTCTACCAATAAACCAGTCAGTCTCCTAAAGAGATTGCTTACAAGTCACTCGTGTGACCCATTCTAGAATACTGCTCAAGTGTATGGGACCCTTAGCAGAGAGGACTAACAGGGGATATTGAATATGTACAGAGAATGACAGAATGAATGGTCACAGGTTTGTTTAATTCATAGGAGAGTGTCACAGAGATGCTGAAGGATGTGAAATGACATACTCTTGAAGTCAGCCTTAAACTATCCCAAAAAAGTCTGTTAATGATTTTTCAGGAATTGGCTTTAAATTATTACTCTAGGGATATATTACAACCCCCTACATGTCGCTCACATGGGAATTGTGAGAATAAGATTAGAATAATTATTGCATGTGCAGAGGCATTCAACCTTCCCTTGCTCCACACATGAATGGAACGGGAAGAAACCCTAATAACCAGTACAATGGAATGTACCCTCTGCCTTGCTCCTCATGGTATGTAGATGTAGATATGGATGTGGTAGTGTCCTGCTTGACACAGTCATGCCATTTAAATACCTGGGCCTAACATATCAAAGTAATATGAAATGTAATGAGCATGTCAGAATTGTGGAAGGGAAGGCAAATGGTCAATTTTGGTTTATTGGGAGAATTTTAGGAAAGTGTAGAAGGCAAATAGTCAATTTTAGGAAAGTGTAGGTCATCTGTAAAGGAGACTGCATATAGGATGCTAGTGTGACATATTCTTGAGTAATGTTAAAGTGTTTGGGATCCACACCAGGTCAGATTGAAAGAAGATATCAAAGCAATTCAGAGGCGAGCTGCAAGATTTGTTACCAGTAAGTTTGATCAACATGAAAGAGTTACAGAGATGCTTCGAGAGCTCAAGTAAGAATCCCTGGAGGGAAGAAGACATTAATTTCAAAGAACGCTACTGAGAAAGTTTAGAAAACCGGCATTTGAAGCTGACTGCAGAACAATCCTACTAAAGCAACATACATTTAGCGTAGGAACCACAAAGGTAAGATCAAGAAATTGGGGTTAATATAGAAGCATATACATAGTTGTTTTTTTCTCACTCTATCTGCGAGTGGAACAAGAAAGGAAACAGCTAACTGTGGTGCAGGGTACCCTCTGCCAGACATCATATCATGGTTTATGGGGTGTATATGTAGATGTAGAAATACCATCACAACACATTGTATTACTTGTTCCAGCAACCTAATTATTTTTGTAATCTCTTGTTACTGATATCAGCTGATGGACTAAGGAATTATTGTAAAAGCAAATCCATTGATTACTTCAAATGTTCCAATTCTGTCTCCCTATGTTTGCAGCTAATCTTAAGAAGAAATCATTGAAATTAGTGGCCAATGATATCAATATATTATCATATCTCTCATTGCTGCTGTTATCAGGGAATTTAGTATCTTTTTCTAATAACCCCATGAAGAACAGTACATTACTTCCTGTGGAGCCTCTTCAGGTTTTGTTTAGAGGTAATTTTCTGTATTACACAAAGCTCTCCTTTCAACAAAAGATACGTTGATTGTAGATGTTGGCTATCCTTTTTTGGCTTTTAATGTAATTTTCCCTGACTTACAGGAAATCTGAATTTGTGATGTTGTTAGAATATTGCTAGGAAATAATTGCTCATCTACTGTGTGCCCTTGATAAAGCTCTCATTTTGTATTCCATAAATGTACATTGACTAGTGGGACTGAGTGAACATTCTAATTTTGCAAAATTTTACTCTTTCTCTTTTCCTATCTAAATTAGATTGACACAGGTGCTATACTTCTCATCATTGTGACCAAACAGTGTAGTTGTCATAGGGCCTTTTTCTAGGTGTGCAATGTTCTTCTATTCCTATTTGATTTGTTTCTCACAGTAACACTCTGTTGGATAACAGTGCTGATTGAGGCACCTGTTGTTACTGTTGGAAATGACATTCGAATTGCAATCTCATTGTCCAGTGTCTTCCCAGTTATTTCTACTTAATTCTGTTAGTAACCTGTACAACAAAATGCAAATCCTCATTCTCAAACATGCATGGAAATCATTTTTGTGGCTTGTATTGTGGCTGTGTAAACCACAGCACACCTGAAGCTCATGTTTATTATTCACTGCAAACATTCAAGCACATGCCGAGAAAGTGGCAGGCTCTGGAACAATGAAAATATCTAAGTTATCACATCAGAATACTGTAGTTTCTTTAGACTGCAGGGAGTAGATGTATGCAAAATAATCCCAAACCTTGGTCTTCCAGTCTTCATGATGTGAGTTACTTAAAAGTGTAAAAAGTGGAAAATTGCTTCCATTACGTGTGAGAGGCAAGGTTCAATGTTTGAGTACTGGTCTGGTGCACAGTATGTGCTTGGGTAGTGCAGCAGGTAAGAGCATTGCCATGAAAAGCTAGATGCATGTTCAAGTCGTAGATCAGGAAACAGTTTCAATTGCACAGTGAAAGATTCATTATGCAATTAATTTCCTGGTTAATTTTTGATAACCCCCTCGTAGTTGGCTATGGAGCAGAACACTATAAAGATTTTGATACACATTGTTTCATTTTGTGTCTTGTTATTAATTCCTACTTCTGATGCAGATGATATATTATTGCTTGCTATGAATTATCAGGAGATTAAGATTCAAAAAGTTTGCTATGAACCAGATAGTTAACCATATCAGCTACTTCATACATTGTCTTAGATGGCTTAGTTTGGATCCATAGTCTGTATCCTTATGTCACAAGTAAACATTTGTTTCTGAATGCCACTTCATAGTCAATAAAAATTCATAAATGTAATTAAATTTCAAAATAATGTTACAATAAACCCTATTGAGATGTCAAATTGTGTCAACAGTTTTTCTGAAAGGGTGTGGTATAGATATAGGAGCCTATCGAGACAAAGCAAATTTTATAAGCTTGGGAAATAACCAGAATACACCCTGTAAAGAGTTTGAAAAAAAAAAAAAATCACCCAAAGGGATGTGTAAAATGAAATATTGTCTTTAAGAAAGAAATCCCCATGTGTATGGGATGAAATACCCACTTCTGTAATCAAGAATATGTATAATATCATTTCACAACCCCTGGCAATTATTATAAATCAATCTTTTGAATAGAGATGTTTTCCAGATGTACTGAAATATGCCGAGATGAAACTATTATTTGAAAAGGGATTGACAGAAGATATGGGGAATTACTGCCCTCTCTCTCTTCTGTTGTCTTCTGTACAGTTTTTGAAAAGGTTGCAGCAAAACAAATTCAAAAAATTATTACTTCAAATGACATATATTAAAAAAACAGTTTGCATTCCAACAGGGAAAAAAATCACTTTAATTGCTGTCAATGAGTTTACTCAAAGAATATGATCCACATTAGATAAGGGTGAAAAGATCACAGGAATATTCTGTGATCTGACAAAGCCTTTGATTCAGTGAAGCACTCCCTATGTCTCCACAAATTACACCTATATAGAATTAGGGACATTGCTTTACAGTGGCTCAACTCTTTCCTAACAGAAAGGAAAAAGGAGTAATTGTAACTTCAAATTAAAGAAATTACTGAAAAACTTGAAAACGATTTTCCAAGGAGTCTCATAAAGTTCAATATTGGGTGTGTCTCTATTCCTTTTCAACATAAACGACCTACCACACGCTATTGATCTTCATTCAGTTTTATCTGCTGGTGATGCATCAACTCTGAGGTAACTGAAAAAGTTCCTGAAAGTGTAAAAAATACTCCACATAAAATTTAATCTTGGTTCCATCAAAATGGACTAAAACTAAATGTAACTAAAACCAAAATGATGCAATTAGAAGCTAAATCATTAGAAGAGAATGAAATAAAGGTAACTTGCAATAATCAGGATATCACAGAAGCAAATCATTTTACATTCTAAGGCCTTAATATTGATAAAAATCTAAATTGGAAGGTACACATTGACCATATAGCAAATAAATTTAATAGATCAGTATTTGCAATGTGTATTTTGGCAGTTGCCACAAACATAGACGCCAGAATGGTAGTCTACTATGAGTCAATTATTCATTGTGGCATAATCTCCTGGGGAAATTCAACAAATGTTATCAGACTCCTTGTGTTACAAAAGAAAATAATTAGGAGCATGTGTGTTGCCAGACAATGGATATCCTGTTGACCCCTGTTAAAAGATTAAATACTATGTATTCCCTCCATTTACAAGTACGAGGAGATGGCATTATTCCTGTGCAAAAATCAGCGTACAGTAAACTCTTTCCATTTTCACCACAACTACAGCACCTGTCACAGGAGGCGTTTTCAACTCCTGATATGCCACTTAAAATTCTACTCCCAAATGTCAAGAGTATATATGATGATTACAATTACAATAAAATAAAATGTACTAATATATTAAACATGGAACTTGGGTCACTGAAAAGATTAATCCACTCTTCTGGTGCAAGAATTCATTGAGGTCAGTTTCACAGTTTCAACAAGGGAATTAAACATTTTATTTTTATATACAGAAAACTGCAGTATGTATTTGTGTAGCAGTATTAAAATAATATAAACTGTTCTATTACTCTTCAAAAACTGTTTCTAATTTTAAATCTTGACATGTCTACTGTACAGCAATGAAATGATTTGAGAAGATTATTTTAAGAGAGGAATAAATAAAGATATTTGAGGATACATTCTTCACTCAAGATTTAGTTTTATTCCTACGGTTCAGTCAGTGTGTGTGATCCATCTGCTAACTGTTATGAATTCCATTCATTGAAGAAAGGTGCCATTAATGTCTTAGAATTTTATGGTCAAAGTCAAGGCCTTCTCCAGAATGTTTGAACAAGATACTTTGAGTATATCAGTTTTTATACTAGTGACACTTGCAAATTTCATTGCTTTGATACACACACTCACAGGCCTAAATAAGTACCAGCTTTTAGTAATATGATGGTTCAAGAATCTTGTTAGTGATTTTATTTCTGAAACTAATGTCTGTCTGTCTGTCGGTATAGGTCCTACAGTATCTGCTTGACTACATCAAATGCAGCCTTTATTATTGGAATTATTATTAACAGCTGTAATGTTTGCTGTCCTATGGGGGAATTGTTATCCAGTTGTTGTGGGATCCATGTGTTTGTCACAGCTGTTATTGAGAACTCAATTTCAGTTCTTCCACAAAGTTGTGCTAATTGGTGTTTAGTAATTATCCAAGTTGGTTTTTGCATTTTTTGTGTATTTTATTTTTGTGTGGAATAAACGTTTTGCTTTTTTGATGAGACACTGCTGGGATTTTACAATTTTTGCAGTAGTTGAGTATTTACTCTTTAGTATAGCTTGTTTTTAAATTAGGAAGATGGTTGATCTTCCTTGTACAAGGTAGTTTAAGCCTATGTTTAGCAATCTTTTGTCACTCCTCCTCCTCCTCCTCCTCCTCATCATCATCATCATCATCATCATCATCATCATCATCATAATCACCACCATCACCATCATCATAGACACTACAGCTTTTTTTGTGCCTTGGGTTTCTGTAGAAGATTATTCCTGTGTTTCATGTTCAGTGCCAAATTCCTCCAATTATGCATTCCAGTTTTCATTATGTCCTCGCTGACACATTCCTCCCATCTTAGCTTTGGTTTGTCAACTTTCTTGGTTTCATCAGGTGCTGCATTGAACATGTTTTTAAATCATTCTGTTGTTAGATCTCAGTACATACCCTGTTGATTGTTATCAATATCTGGTTCATAAAATATTATATAAATAATTGTTTAACCTCATTCTCCAGACACCATTTTTCTACTGGCCCAAGAATTTTTTTAAAGACCTCACTTTCAAATATTCCTAATCACTTTTCATCAAATTTTTTAAAATGTTTCAACAGAATATGTTAGCACTGGCTTCACTAAAGCTTTATACATTGTAACTTCAGTTTTTCTGAACATTAGCTTCAATATCGGATGGTTTCTGAGGCCATGGTAACACTTGTTGGCAAACAATATTTACTTTTGGATTTTAGGGCTAACATTGTTCTTAAAGTTTACCTCTGATCCACGGTAAGTGAAACTACATATAGCACCAAACTTATGTGAACCAGTTTCTTTTCATTTAGGTTCACTAGGATAATCTTTCTTAGTTAAAGGCATATATGAGGCATGTTCAGAAAGTAAGTGTACAGCGACCAATATGAGCTTTGAATTAGAAGGTGAGAATTTTCCGGGCTGTGTTGTGACAAGAGGTTAATTACATGCCTGGGACAAAATTACAATTGTTCCCCATCTGCCAAAACATTCAAAACCACAATTTCAAGCAAAAAAATAGTGGCTTCATTGTTTCAAGACTGACAAGGCTCAATGTTGGTCTTATTTTGGCATCAATGGGAGACCATCAGCATACAGTTATATTGTGAGACTCTAAAAAAACTTAAAAGGAGTATTCAAAACAAAAGGAGAGAATTGCTGATAAGAGCAGTGTGCTTGTTGCACAACAAAGCTTGTTGTTACACAGCTTTAGCTACCAAGGCACTCTTGAACTCACTTGGTTGATATGTTTTGAGCCATCCGCCATCTTCTCCTGACTTGGTGCCTTCAGATCATCGTCTTTTCACCTCGCTGAAGATAAATGAGTGGAATTAAATTTCCAACTGACGAGCAGTGGTGAAAGGAGGTTGCAGGAGAGTTCTAAGAGAAAGGCATAAAGAAGCTTGTTCCAAGGCTCACCATATGCACTGAATGGGGTGGTGTTTATGTAGAAAAGTAGTCAACAAATGTATCAACAATATCCTATTTTTTCCTTCAAATACTTTTTTTCTAAAAAATAGATAAACATCTAGTACACTCACTTTCTGAACATGCCTTGTACTCAGATTTTGCTTGATTTATCTGTAGGTTTATCTTTCTAGCAGATATTTCAAAACTTGTAAAGGCTTCTTTCATTGCTCTTGGTATTCCTACAATTCTATCAATATCATCTGCATATTCCGGCACTTGAACTGATTTTTACAGGATAATCTGCCTTGTATTAGTGCCAGCATCTTTTACAACCTTAAAGTGATCAATTTATTAGGAATATCAAACTCTTCCATTCCTGTATACAGCTTCCTTCTGTCAATACTTTCATAGTCTGACATGAAGTCTATAAGGAGGTGATGTGTATCAATACCAAATCCCTTATAATTTTATAGTATCTACTATATCATGAAGATCTGGTCAACAGCAGATATTCCTTGACAAAATCCATATTGATAAGTCACCAACAGCATTTTCAACGTAGAGTGAAAGCCTACTATGGGGTATGTTGGATAATATTTTATATGCAACATACGAGGGTTGTTTTTTAAGTAAGGGCCATTTTTATTTTTAAAAAAAGATACAAATACTTTTGTAAAAAAATCTTTTATTTTCTGATTCTACACTTACCTATTTTTCTACATAGTTGCCTTGTTTATTTAAGCACTTGTCATACCGTACAACTAAGTTTTTAATTCCCTCTTCAAAGAATTCAGCCGCCTGCTCCGACAGCCAAGAGTTCACGGCCGCTTTCGTCATTGAAGCGCTGCCCGCCAAGATGGTGTTTCAGGTACCAGAAAAGGTGAAAATCGCTAGGAGCAAGGTCGGGGCTGTATGGTGCATGGTCCAAAACTTCCCAGCCGAAACAATCAATCAAATCCCGAGTCTTTTGAGAGGTGTGAGGTCTAGAGTTATCGTGCAGGAGCAAAACTCCTTTTGTCAGCATGCCGCACCTTTTGTTTTGAATTGCTCTGCGGAGCTTCTTTAGAGTTGCACAGTAGGCATCTGAGTTGATTGTCATTCCTCGTGGCATAAAGTCCACTAGCAAAACACCGCGCCGGTCCCAGAACACAGTTGCCATAATCTTGCGCTTTGACAGTGTCTGTTTGGCTTTGACCTTGACGGGTGAGGTTGTGTGTCGCCATTCCATCGATTGTCGCTTGCTTTCAGGAGTGATATGGGATACCCATGTTTCATCTCCAGTGACAATTTGACTCAACATGTCATCCCCTTCTTCCTCGTAATGAATCAAAAAGTCCAATGAAGTGGCAAATCTCTTCCCTTTGTGGTCCTCTGTGAGGAGTCTGGGTACCCACCGAGAACACAGTTTCTTAAAGTTTAGGTTTTCAGATACAATTTTGTACAAAACCAATCTTGAAACTTGTAGAAATTCCAAAGAAAGAGTGGAAATTGTGAATCTTCTGTCCTCACAAATCTTTGTTTCGACTGCAGCCACCAAATCATCAGTGATCACAGAGGGCCAGCCTGAGCGTTCTTCGTCATGGACGTTTTGACGGCCATTTTTAAACTCTTTAGCCCATTGACGCACTTTACCTTCACTCATTGCATTCAAGCCATAAACTTCTGTTAACTGACGATGAATTTCTGCAGCTGATAGGCTTCTTGCGGTCAAAAAACGTATCACTGACCGTATCTCACACGCGGCGGGCGATTCAATAATCGTAAACATTATAAAGTAGCACAGCGATGTGTACACATCAGCTACAGAGCTGCAACTTGCATCAGTGTGAACGGGAAGGATACCAGCAAGTGGCGCGGTGGTTTCTTGCGGCGTCCACATGAACTACGGGACTATACACGCGAACGGCCCTTACTTAGAAAACAACCCTCGTAGAATAGGCAAATCCCTGTATAGCTAGAGCACATCATGACACCGTCTTTCTTGTCTGTTGAGAATACCTCTGTTCCTTCCATCAGGAATACTTTACTCTATCAAAATATTAATTACAGCTTGTGAAAATGTTTGAAAAATTCCTTTCCTGCCTTTTGTACCAGTTCTGTTTGTATTAAATCCATCCCTGGGCCCATATTATTCTTCACCTTCGTAGTGGCTGCCTCCATTTCCTCAGCATTTGGTGCTGGTTCCTCTGTTTTTGAGTTCCTTGTGTACAGATGGTAAGATTCCTTGGTTCTCAGCTAAACCCTCATTCAGCAGTTGGCCAAAGTGTTAAATCCATGGTTCACATATTGATTCATCACCATTCAAGATGGAACCATCTGTATTACTGCATAAATTTCTCGTAAGCTGGAACTCCTTTTGGCTGTTACGTAACTTTTGATGTAAAGCTCCTGACCTCATTCATTTCTTTCAGCTGTTATGATTTTTCTAGTTCTTTTTGTTCATGCCTTTTTTAAACTTTTGTTTGGATTTCAGAATTGGAGAAATTTGGCACTAAACATGAAAGACAGGAATAATCTTCTACAGAAAGCTGAGGTGAGGGTGAGGGTGAGGATGAGGATGAGGATGAGGATGAGGATGAGGAGTGCCAAAAGATGGCTGAAACATAGGCTTAAACTACCTTGTGCAAGGAAGACCAGTCCTGTTCCTAATTCATAAACAAGCTATACCGATGAGTAAATACTCAGTTACTGCAGAAAGTGTATAACCCAGCAGCATTTCATCAAAAAAGCAAAACCTTTATTCCACACAAAAATAAAATACACCAATTCAGCACAAACTTGTGAAAGAACTGAAACTGAGTTCTTGATAACAGCTTCAATGAACACATAGACACTGCAACAACTGGCCAACAACTCCCTCATAGGGCAGCAAGCATTACAGCTGTGAATAATAATTACAATGATAAAAGCTGCATTAGTTGTAGTCAAGCAGATACTGTAGCACCTAAGCCAACAACACAGACATTAGTTTCAGAAATAAAATGACTAACATGATTCTTGAACCACCATATTACTAAAAGCTGGTACTTATTTAGGCACATGAGTGTGTGTATTAAAACACTGAAATTTGCAAGTGTCTTCTTTTCTTGCTGTTCCATAAACTTCTACATTTCTTCAGATGTAGTTTAGAAATTTACCTGGAAAGGAGAGTCATCAATCGATGTACAAGTAACATTGGGTGCACCACAGGAAATGTGTTTGGACCCTTGCTTTCATGTTGTAATTAATGACACTGTGCACAACATAAATAGTAACCTCTGAAGTATAGTAACTTATAATGAAGTACTGTCTGAAAGAAGCTGCAAAAATCTTCAGTCAGATTTTGATAAGATTTCAAAGTGATGCAAAGATGGGAAACTTGCTTTAAATGCTCAGAATTGTACGATTGTGCAAGTCACAAGACGAAAAAAAATGTAGTATCCAATAACATCTATGAGTCGCAGTTGGCATTAATCAACTTATACAAATACCTTGGTGTAAGTGTTTGTAGGAACATAACATGGAATATCACATACAAACCTGCCAAGTTATACAGTTTATCTGTAAAATTTATGCAAGTTGCAGCATTTTACAGATTTACTGAACATTAACATTCAATAATCACCCCACATCTGTACAATCAGTTTAAGACTTTGTGTGCTTTCACATGTTTCAGTGAAGTGAAGACATTTGTTCTTGGACATTTTCATATCCTATATTCCTATTGTAGGATTCATGAATAAATCCAACAAGAAACAGCACTTCCAGACATATAAAGAATCATATTCTGTTGATTTTCTGTCCTCCTAAAATCATGAAAGGGAGAAAATTTTGAGTTTTGTATGATATGTGGGTGTGGAAGTGTTTTGGGTACATATTATTACTTCCTCCTTGGAGAAAGGAATAAGCCCATCCCACTGGTCCAGTGGTCTATCTAAACATCTGCCTTAAGATAACCACCTAGTACATACATGCTTAACATTTTTCTTTGCCTCTTTATTGTGCAAGTTGTGAAATTTCTTGAGGCATTCTTTTCTTCTGACACTTCTCTCTAAGGACCTCATCCACTTTAAGTGGTCATCTTCCAGCACCTTTTTCAGATGCTAGATTTATCAGATGGCAAATGCAACCTATGATTCCAGTACCTGGTTGAACTTCCTTCAGAACTACTGAAACCCCATTTTTTGTAGTCTATCATAACAGGAGCATTGTCAGAGCAGAAAGCCACACAGTTTTCAATTGGTATGTTAAGATAATTCAGCTGTGATAACTTCAGGTTACCTGTGCTTTGCCCTGTTGAGTCTCCATCTAAAGCTGGTATGGATAACAATGTGCTCACCACTTTTTCCAGCAGAATATTATAGAATGTAACTACAGTAGGATACAACTTGCCATCCACATCATTGCTTTCAACCATTGCTAAAGAAAATGGTCTGTTCTGAAGGCACTTAATAACTGTGAGTAAGATGGCGGTGCATATAGATGTGGCAGTAAATCGGTGTATAAATTGCGAGTATTTAGCGTCTATAAGTTGCAAGTTATGTGATAAAATCATATCAAGTGGCATTAGAATTTGTTCAGTGTTGCATATTTGATATCATTCGCTTTGCTTCGCGAAAATAAATCAAGAAAACATTTCGTGCACGTGTGGAACAAAGTGTAAGAAAGAACTGAAAGCCACAAGAGAACATGCTCTGTTGTTGGAAAACATTATTAAAAGCCTATCTGACACATTACATAAAGAACTCGGTCAACTTCAGGAGTACAGTGAACCAAAGAAATGTGCAAAACCAAAATTTGTTTCCAGTAAGTTAAAAGTTCCGTTAAGAAATCGATTTCAACATCTTATTACGGATTGTGAACTTAAAAATGTTGAAACAAGCAACTCACACCAAGACTACGAATCGGAATCGGCGGGCAGGAAATTTACAAAGTGTAGTAAGTCAGTAAAATGTAACTGTCTTGATGTTGCAAACAAAGTGATTCCTAAAAACTTAAGTAGGCCTGCAGTTTTGCTTGCTGACAGCCACGGAAGAGGAATTCTTCGTTTCCAGCAGGATCTCGATATTACAAGTGTTGTGAAAGCTGGAGCAGGCCGAAAAGAAGTTTTGAAAGACTATAAAAACAATAATTACATGACACAAAGTTAATGCATTGTAATATTGGGCGGCGCAAACGATGTGTATAAGAATGAACTGATAGTGGCAAGCAGAGCACTAAGAGATGTGCTATGTACAACAGAGGATCAAAAAGTTATTGTTGTAGGCATACCACACAGACATGACCTTACTGAATCTTCTTGTGTGAACAGAGAAATCCAAAAAGCAAACAGGGTGTATAAAAAGATCTGCAAGACCCCTTCAAATGCTTTTTTCCTGAGCACTGACGATCTTGAAAGACAACACTTCACAACACATGGAATGCATTTAAAGAAATGGGGCAAATCGCTACTCAGTCAAAAGATCAAAATGTTAGTGGATAGTGTTTCTCCTAGATGTAAGAAAAGTGATCCTATTACACTACCACTGGTAAAGGACACCTGCAAAGTATCTTCCTTACCATGTACTCCAGTTGCAGCAGTAACACCTCAGGTATCACTGATTACAAAAGAATGTGTTGGGAGAGAAGAAGTTGTAACTACTCTTACAACCGATAGAACACCCCATTCTGGAACTAAGATAATAGAAACAGCAAAGGTGGCAGCATATTCAGCAAAAAGTGTACCAACAGGCGATCCAGCTGTCCATTCTTCAGCAACATTTGAACCACTTGCAGTGGGAACCCAGCCACTGAGATCATGTCATGAACAAGAAGAAGAGGAGACCTCCAAGAGTAGAAGCAGTATAAAGCGTAGTGGGCAAACGGAAAACTGTACCTCCATTATGTCTTAAATGTTTTTTTTTAGTAGAAGGCAGCAAGGGGAAGAAGTCCATAAGATAAATAGTGCCAGAGATTTAATAGCCTCTCAGCAAAATGGTGCATCTGTAAAGAAAGAAAGGTTTGATTTTATGGTCTGTTATCTTAACATTGAAGGAGTAAGGTATAAAGAATTTATTGTCAATGACTGTGGATTAGAAAATAAGTTTGATATCTTTTGTTTAAGTGAACTCTGGGCTAATGAGAGTGAACTTACATTTATTAAATTTGATAATTATAATCTAGCCAGTAGCTACTGCAGAAAATTGCATTTAAGAGGTGGTGTGGCAATCTATGCTAACAAGTCACTTAGCGGCACAGTCAATAGATTAGATCTAGATTTTCTGCGTGATGAACAAAACTTTGAAGCTGCTGGTATAGTAATAGACAGTTTTAAGTTAGTTGTAATTTCCCTGTACAGGTCACCTAAGGGTGTAACCAATGTATTTTTAGAAAAACTGGACCTGCTGTTACATGTACTTACAGATACTAGATGGATACATTATGATATTGTGATAGGTGGAGATGTGAATGCTGAATTCGATGTTACTACACAAAAACGAACTGTCACCAAACTCCAAAATCTACTAAGACAGTGCAACTTACATTCAGTCAATAACAAGCCTACAAGAGAACATGCATGTCTTGACAATATTTTTGTAAATTTTGAAACAACAGAAGAATCATGTTTTGTGACAGTATTTCCATATTCTGATCATGATTCAGTATCTTTAAATTATACAAGTAGGTTCCCTCTTGATAAGAGTAACGTAAATAAGCCTGTCTCAGAAGTTGTGGTCACTCGACCAGTCACAGATGAGAAAATTGATAGGTCCCTTTGTAATAGAGATTGGTTTGGCGTGTGTTATGATGACACACATTATACTCTAAGCAATTATCTGTCAGCAAAGCTACTATTCGATAGGTTTCTTAAAGCATTTTTGGGACACTTTAATGACAGCATTCCAATAAAAAAATGCAAATTAACTGACAGAGTCCTAAAAGCAAAAGTTCCAAATAGACAAAATACTTGGTATACAAAACAGCTGTCTACTATGAAAAATCAAGTATATTGTTGTACAATATTTATAGAAATCTGAAAACCAACCATGCTAAATTAGCCTATGTTAGATCTAGGAATGAGTACAAAAAAGCAATTGTGGAAGCCAAACAAGCACACAATCTCAGAAGTATTGAGAAATCCACCAATAAGTGCAAAGCAGCATGGACACTAATAAATAGTGTCGCCAAAGATAAAAGAAGTGACAAAATTAGTATCTCTCCCCAGGAATTTAATGACTTTTTTATTAAATCAGTTGAGGAAGTAGAAAGTGCTATAATTAAACCTGAAATCAGCTCATCACAGTTACTGTCAAATAATGTTGCTAGGTCATCAACAAACACAAGTACTTTCAATTTTTCTGAGGTCTCACCTAGTTTCGTGTTAAGAATAGAGAAGCAATTAAAATCATCAGACAGTGTAGACATATATGACCTGTCCTGTAACATGCTGAAGAAAGTAATAGACTGTATAGTGTACCCCTAACATATTGTATAAACAAGTGTATACTGGAGGATTTTTTCCCTGGTGAGCTTAAACTGTCTAGGGTAGTTCCAGTATATAAAAAAGGAGATAAAAATTCTGGCTCAAGTTACAGGCCAATATCCATAGTCCCAGTGTTTTCAAAAGTTCTAGAATGCATAATTTACCAACAATTATCTGTTTACTTTGATAACATAAGATTAATAAGTGGATCACTGTACGGCTTTAGGAAAAACCTGTCAACCATTGATGCCATAGACAATGTTGTTAAATACATTCAACAAGTATTTGAAGATAAATGCTTTGCTCAAGTGACTTTTTGTGACCTAAGCAAAGCCTTTGACTGTGTAGAACATTACTACTCGAAAAAATGGACTTTTATGGTGTTAAAGGTAACAGCCTTAAGCTATTAAGATCATATTTAAAAAACCATAAGCAAGCCATCTGTGTTGGGAAAGAAATGTCCAGTATAGAACAAGTTAAGGTAGGTGTTCCGCAGGGATCTGTGCTGGGCCCTTTCCTTTTCCTAATAATGATAAATGACCTGATATCATTTATTAAATCCAGAACAGTACTCTATGCTGATGACACAATGTTTCTGAACGGCAGTGATGATCTTTATAGCCTTAAAACATGTGTTACAGAGACAATTGAGCAAGCTTCACTCTGGTTTAAAGCAAATGGGTTCTTGCTTAATGAAAGCAAAACCCAGCAGATGGTATTTAGTTTAAAAGAGAAGTTTCCATCAGATGATCCTAGTTGTGTTAAATTTTTGGGAGTATATTTGGATGATAAACTTTCTTGGAATCCACATATTAAGTATATTAGTGGTAAATTGTCTAGGGTAATCTATTTGTTAAGGTGATTAATGCACTGTGTACCTAAAAATTATGTTAGAGTATCTTATTACTCATTTTTCCAAAGCATCATATCCTATGGTATTATTTTCTGGGGAAACTCCACTTGTGTGCATGATATACTATTGCTGCAAAAGAAAGCTATTAGGATAATTACAGGCTCACCATACAAGGCTCATTGTAAACCTTTGTTTACTCAACAAGAAAATCACGACTGTAATAAACCTATATATTTATTATGTTTTAATCTACACAAAAAAGAACTTACCTAAAGTAAAGCGCAGGGCAAATATACATCGTTACAACACTAGGGCAAACAGCTGTATCTATACGCCGTACCACAGACTGTCAAAATCAGTTAACAGTTGTGAACTCATGGGCCACAAATTATTTAACAAACTACCACAATCTATACAAAATTTACCAGAGCAACAATACAAACAAACACTTTATGACTGGTTGGTTGTAAACCCATTCTACAATATAAAGGATTTCATGGCCTGTGATATTAAACTGTAACGTTAATAACAATTCTGTTCTTTTATAGCATGTACTGTGTTGTATTATGTGTATGACTTTGTCTATTGCTTTAATGGCTTAAAGACAATAAATTTATAATAATTATTATTATTTAGACTATGCATTTTTTGGCATTTTATTTACTATGCATGTCATTTTCATGTGGTCATAGCTATATTTCTTTGCTACTTCTGATGTGAGAACCATATTCTTAGATCAAACACCAGACGACCAGCCACGCTTAAGGGCACATTGTGTTTCACCAAAAAGGAAGTAAACAGATATTTGGCCCTCATTATGTCACTTTCAACTTTTCCAGACTTGACAAATAAGGTGCTGATTTTCTTGTTATCTTACTTTGATTTAACATAACTTACATGTTTAATGCACTTCACATCACTACTTACATTGTTTTTATGTGGCATGATCTACTCTTACTGGACATTTGTCACAAAAATTTGTAAACCATGGTTTAGATGCTTCCATATTTCCTCAATTCTCTCACTGTTGGGAAAGTGCCAGTTTTCTCTCGAGTACGTCAGAAAATCTTGGGTGCTGTTTCAATATGGAAATTTCTTGCTTGAGATCCACATAGCTTCCTTGCAGTGGAGTTTTGGCTTCTGATTGTTGCAATTACAAGGTAGTGTTCAGAGTCTGCATTAGCACCCCTATAGCTTGTAACACACATTAGGTTAGACAGATATCTTGCATATATTAAGAGATGGTCAGTTTGGTTGAAGGTATTTCCATCTGGAGATTTCCATGTCATAATGTGTATATCTTTGTGATTAAAAATTGTACTATCCACTATCATATTTGCCAAGGAAGCAAAGTGTAAAAGACTGATATCATTGTCATTCAAGTTATCATGTAGGTTGTATTTTCCAATGCAGAACTCATACTCACTATCTTATCCAGTTTTAGCATTCACGTCTTAAAAAGTTATTCTGCAGGCTGCTCCTGGACACACACTGTATACTTCATCTAATTCACCATGAAATAATGTCCTCCTCTTCTTCTCTGATCTCTTCAGCTGGAAGGACAGGAACACTTATGAGACTATAGTTGAAAATTTCACTCTGATTCTCAATCTGCATAGTCTGTGTGACTTTGCCTAGAAGTCCATCAGAAGATTTTTTTTCTTATTTACAATAGAACCAATATCAATCAATAATCTTCTTCTCCATTGTCCCTTCACCTAAAAATCTCACCTCTTCAATAGCTTTAACGTCCAGTTCATCATAAACAGATCAGACTCTCTATTTCTTTGTTAGATTTCATAAAACTTGATTTTTACATAATAGGTTGTGAACCCAACACTAATCCCTGGCTATCCTGGAGTACCATTTTATGTTAAAATTGGCTCCCTGAGCTGGTCAGTCTCCATTTTAAAGTATCAGGAACTTGCTTCGTCACTATTGCTTGATGTAGCTGTGTACAGTGCATGTACCATTACCTTGGGATCATGGCATGTACATGTGTGCCTCAGGCTTGGTAGGAATATGTGGCGTTTCTTGTGTTCTATTTGTTCATTTCCATCTGCAGGAAATGCGCCTCAGGGGCATGTACTACCCTTTGAGCACCTCCCCCACCCCCACCCACCATCCCCTCCCATTCTCTTCCTGTTAAATTTTTCCCTTGCTTAAGGTATGTGTCAGAAAAGAGAATATTTTTCATCACCACTGTCTGCATTGTAAATCTTTACCCAATGTTCTTTCCATAAGTTTCCACCTAAACTCTGTTCAGTTCAGTTGTGTAATGTAGTGGGCAATCATTCAGAGAGAGAGAGAAACCAACAAGGTATGTAATAATCTGATATTATTATGACCAGAACATATATAAATGAAGCCTCAAGAAAAGTAAATAAATTTGAAACATATTTCTTAAAGTATTTAAACAGTTTTAGAGAAACTTTTTTCTCTGGATTGCATTCACATATGTTTGTGACTAATATAAACCCAAATATATCTGACTGGATCATTTTGCTGCTGCAATATTTTTACAGCTTTATCAGAACCATCTGCATCAACTGAATCAACAGTATCAGTCATATCATTCACAACAAAATCTTCATGTGCAATTACCTGTGGCTGATGCTTCAACTCCACCACCACCTCCACCTTCACTGCCACCACTCACAGCCACTGGAGACCAGCAGTGGAATGTTCAAGGCAATGAGAAAGTTGGTCAGTGGACACCGCCAGATACTACAAGCGCACCATTAGAGCAAGACATGCCACAATTAATGGGTGACCTTACACTGGCACTTATGAACACCGTTCCTTCAGAGCTACCAACAACATCAAATGATACTATTACGGTATATTAAAACTTAACAGTTTCAAATATTATTGACTTTGATTTTGATTTTCTGTTATTGTCAATGTGATAACTTTTGTATTATGGTGTATTAGTAGTAGTAGTAGTAGTAGTAGTAGTAGTAGTAGTAGTAGTTGTTGTTGTTGTTGTCATATTATACAGGACTATAAAGCAAAATATAGAAACACATGCAGTGCTAAAAATGTTCTGATACATCCTGGAGATGACACTTCATTTGTACCAGCTCTGAGTACAGCTATTTGGGGTTGATACGAAGAAAGTACGAATAGACATTATGCTCACTTACACATGTGATTGATATCTGCAGCTTGCTAAGGAATCTGAAGTCAAGACTCCTTGCTGTTAAGGGCTACTGCACACTTAGATGTAAAGCAAAGGTGCTGCAATGCCCTGTTAGTGTCACATGCAGATCCACTGGTAGTATGAGAGCTGGTTAGTCGCAGTGTGAGGTAGAAAAAGCCATTGTAATGTCCAAGGCTGTAATTTCAGGAGTGTGAAATTGCTTTAAGCCAAAAGCTTATAAAATTAAGCTAGTCCTTGTGCTTTTAGGAATTCTGTTTACATACAGTGAAATTGGTTGGCATGGTGATGGGCAAGAGTGTGTCTGGAATGGTATCTCCAGTGTCCCCCCACATCTGTATGAGTGAAATATGCTTGGATTATTAATTTTGGAGATGTGACCAAAGTCCCTTAGAAACCCATGAAAGATGCCTTTGATTCTGTGCTACTCAGAGTTCACATATGACTTCTCATGAGCTGAACGACCATTTATGTATTATAAAACATGCAACAGCCACAGTTACAGTTAAAAAACATTAAATATTTTGTGTGTTCCTTGGTTAAAGAAACATGAGAGCCAATTAACAATTCCAGAAGGAAAATTAAGTATGCAGCATTATAGATGTGATTATCATTTTGTATTTCACTTATATTTAAAAAAAAACACCTTGTTGGATTACTACAAGCATAATGGTATTTATAATAAAAACTATTTCCACAAATATCACAGTGACAGAAAAATCATCATTTTGGTCTTCATGAAAATAATGTTAAACAGATGAAAATAAAGTGGGATAGAACAAGAAATTACTGCTGACATACACCCCTAGATTACCGTAAAAGGTATATCCCTTGGGCTTGTTAAAAGTTTTTGTGATTCACAAAGTTCAGAAACGTTTTGTCTGTGGGCAAAAATATTGTATTATCACTATGATGATGATGATGAGGTTCTGCGAGTTGAGATGGGTTAACCTCCTAGGTAATTAAATCAGAGGGTAAAATAACAATCAAGACTGTTTCCTAGATTTATTAAAAATATAAAAGGTAAAACCACTCTTAAAGAAAGGCTCAATGGAAGATGTGGGAAATCTCTTTGTCTCTCTTATTACTGTTCTGTCAAGAATGTTGGAAAAAGTAGCGGCCATCAAGAATCAAAATTTTACTGTAGAATATGAGATTAATCTTGTAGGTTTCCACTGAGGAAAAAAGTCAAAAGCACACCTTGCTACTCCACAAACGAGATGAGGAGAGGCAGTCCCGAAAAGTGCAAGAGGTACGGTGCACCTGGACTCCAGGTCCGAGGAGGTTAGAGGTGTAGGGGACAATGCTAGGACTGAATTAACTAGCCAGCATAACTTCAGATGATTGATAAGCCAGGGCCATCTCAGCAAATAAATATGATATTACAGAAAGTGCACTATAGTGACTTTCTTTACACTATGTAATAGAAGGCAGAGAGTATGTATCTCCCAAATGCAGCAAATTAGCCTTCAAAAGAAAGAAAACAATAACATAAGATGTTCCTCAAAGCTCTATTCTTGACCGCTCTTCTCTTTGTATTCGGTGTTAATGATTGATGGAGTGATATTTATTATTAAGTACTTAGTGGCAAGAGCATTTTCAGGATATGAAATTGTTATTTTCACTATGAATGAGGGAATGAATTTTGACATTTCATTAAAAACAATGCCAGGTACATTTGCTATTAGTCAGTATACATTACATCTCATTTCTCAGGTGAAATGCAAGATCTGTATTGCAGTTGAGTTAAATTTTATTTATGTGGTTATCATCATAGCCGTGTGCCAAGTCTTCTTCAGGAGGGCGACAGTTCAAACCCACATCTGCCACCCTGATTTAGGTTTTCCGTGATTTCCCTAAATTGCTTCAGGCAAATGCTGGAATGGTTCCTTTGAAAGGGTATGGCTGACTTCGATCCCTATCCTTCCCTGATGTGATGGAACTGATGACCTTTCTGTGTTTGGTGTCCCCTCCCCCCCCCCTACCCCCTCCCTCCCAATCAACCAACCAATCAACCAACCTGCCAGGCCTTCAGGGACCACAGTTAATTTCACTTCCACCTTGAAACCTCAATCAGCTTTCTTGTCCGGAACTGAGATTTGCATGACAAACTCCACTGCAGCAATAAGGCTCAATGAATCAAAATTAATTACAGTACTTACATTTCATTGTGTTGCTCTCCTAAGTGTTGCAAATGTGATTTTTATTTCCCAGGTCCTCTGAAATGTTGTGTAGAGTATATTTAAAAGTCGCAATTGCCTGTCAAATAAAAATGCTAGCCACAAAATTTCTCATGTTTTCAGTTTATTAACCGGTTCAGTAACATCTACCCAGTATAATATGCGGCGCGTTATCCAGTAGCATTGCACAACAATTCTATATACAGAACATTTATATCCTTACATTAAGACATCCACACTGCAAGTGTCTTTTGCTTCAGTAATGTCCAGTGTCTCAGACTTTACTCCCAGACTTGATTCATTTACTACAATGTGACCTTCTTACACAATGATTTACCAGAAAACGATATTAGTGTTACAAATAGACCAGATGGTAACTATTCTTTTGAATAAATTATATACTTCTCCAATGGCAGTTAATTATATAAATTCGTTTTTACAGTGTCAGTCATTAAATGTACAGGTAATCTGACCAGAAAGTGCTTGTGCCACTTCCATGACAAGTGTATTCTAAATTTAGTTTTCTAAAAAATTTGACTTTTCAAGTGCTGTTAAATTAATTTAGCAGTGTAAAAATATAATTAGAATTCTGGTGTCAACTATGATACAAATAGGTTGTGTTCACAAGTTGCAAATTAAGATGCAATTTATGTATTACTTATTTCAATAAATCCTCAATCCAGCAAGTTTGACAAAATGTAGGAAGTTTCCTGGATTCTCCATCAACTAAGCTTTCTAGTGAGGTATAAATTCTTAAAAAGGAAACTGTTTTGGTAATATGACATTGTACATTACCATTATGTGTTTCATGAATTTCAGGTCATTTATGAGTTGTAGTCAGTAGCAGACGAGGTTGAGAACCCAGAATGAAATTTTCACTCCGCAGCTGAGTGTGCGTCGATATGAAATTTCCTGACAGATTAAAACTGTGTGCCGGACCGAGACTTGAACTCGAGACCTTTGCCTTTCAATGGTAAATGCTCTACTAACTGAGCTACCCAAGCACGACTCAAGCCCCATCCTCACAGCTTTACTTGTCTCCTACCCTCCAAACTTCACAGAAGCTCTCCTGCAGGAGAGCTTCTGTGAATTTTGGAAGGTAGGAGATGCAATGGCGGAAATAAAGCTGTGAGAATGGGGCTTGAGTCATGCTTGGGTAGCTCAGTTGGTAGAACACTTGCCTGCAAAAGGCAAAGGTGCCAAGTTTGAGTCTTGGTCTGGCAAACAGTTGTAATCTGCCAGGAAATTTCATAGATTGAGAATAATTGTGCTTAAAATTGCCTCATTTTCTATTAGTTTTGGTTTATTGTGCTCTTTCAACTTTGGTAGTAATTTTGACTTATAAACAAACATTGCTAATTGGAAAAAAACACTTTCATTGTCGTGCTCTTAACCTTTTGTACTACATAATGCAGACATAGGATGCCTCCCTGTGCTCTTTTTTAAATTGTTGGCACCTGGGCGGTGAGTGCATTTGGGTGTACATTGAAACAGAAGGTTCACTTTCATTCCAATATATTTACATAAGCACTGCAGTATTCAACGTCTCATTGTGTGATATTTTTTGAAACTCTTCATGGTGGACTTTCATCACCACTTCACTTGAATTGCTTACAAATGAATCACTGACATCATCAAAATCACTGTCACTCTTGTTTCCATTAGACATTCCTCTAAAAGCTCTACTACAGTCACTTCCCCAGAAAGGACTGTGTGTGAAGAACTAGCCATTTCATGCTTACTAACTTGAACAATGTAAAAATAGGAGACTGATTTATTAATAATGTGTTCTTAATAATTTAATCTGAAATGCATTTAATCAAATAGAATATGTGGATCTTAATTCTTAGTTACTAAAATTTATTCCTGATTAGCTGGAAGGAGAAATAGGGAAGCAGAGTTATTGGTTTAAATTTCTGGTAATATATGACTGTTATTACTCCATGATTTGAGCCACTGACTGTTTCTGTAAATTTGAAAAAATGTGTGTTGAAGGTTGTATCAGAATAACTTGATCTTGGCAACAATAAAAGTCAACTGAATTGCCAGATACCAAACCCAAATGCCGAGTTCCACCACCATAAATGGAATTAAACTCTCATATTCTCTCTATAGGCATTCACCATTAAATAAGCAACGAACATTGACCACCTGGGAGTATTTTTACTTCACTTTCAGTGTAGGAACTATACTTTTGCACATACAAGTTTTTAGTTTTCACATTGAACATAGTCACAATACCCAGTATGCTCATATTCACTGAAAGTTATAAACTGAATAACTTACAGTTACTACTGATACAGGTATCACCCTTTTATTGTTATTGTTTCCATTTCAACAGCACTGGTGTCATTTGTACACTTCATCTTTACCTAGCTGAAATTATCATATTGTAATAAGACACTCTTCATTTAATACAACCTAACTATATTCAAAAATGTAGCAAATTATGCCATGGGAAAGCTAGAACAGTCAAACAGAAATACTTTCACATAGAATAATGTTACTATTTTCCACATGTAGATGAGATTAATATTTGAATAGCATAATTATAGCACCATAAATTTATGTTCTGTCAGAGTATCACACTCGAAGAAACATACTATTTCAGTCAATGTAAGTTGCTATCTCCAGCATTCCTTATTACATTTTTCTGATCATCCATAACACTGTCGCCTTGGCACGTGCCTCTCTACTCTTGATTCCTGTTCCCTCCTCTGACAGTCCAGATCCACATTGATATTTTTGGCTCACTTGAGCCGGCCCATTACCAGGTGCTGTTCTCTTTTGAAAGAAAATGGAAAAAATCTGTTCTCCAAATACATCACCCAGTTAAAAGTATTCACTACTTTACTTGCCTTAATAATTTTCATGACATTGCTTAACTTCACAGTTGTCAGTGAAGTCAATAGTGAAACATCTTTTGAATCAGTTAAGCTAATTTTCCAACTTGCTGATGTGTGTGCTCTGTTTTCCACCTTGAGTTATGTACAAACATTTTCAGTTGATTGTAGCTGTTAGGTGTTAAATAGTTTTGCTAACAAGTGTGCTTGTTTCTTCATGAGGAGAGGTTCTCCTGCCAAAATATGATGTCAAACTAAAACCAGAAAGATTTGTCAATGCCAGAGTTTCTTTAGGTAACCAGTGCTTACTGAAAACACATTAGAGTTACATTTTTATCTCATCTGACAGCAATACTACTTTTAGATGAAATAATGTGAAATTTCACACACTACTTGAGGCTGATTTATTTGATTACTTACCATAGAATAGATATGATAAAACTCAAGATCGTATGTGATACAGTTTCATAGATATGCCAGATATCTGACATAGCCACTGCCCTGGTTCCAATAAGACTATGCAAAAGACATCACTATCACAAGCAGGAACCTCTGTACAACATTATTTTCTTCCCACAGTTCAAATTGTATAAAGATACCAATGAAAACAAAAGTGTCACAAGAAAATCATGCATCTAACAGTGTTTTGGGAGATACTGGCTAGAATCTGGTGAAACTGCTGAAAGGGATTTTACCATATTGCTAAATACAAGAAGTGTGATGACTGGATATTTCTTGCCTGTGTACTTTCACTTAGATGGTACAAACCAGTAGTGGTTAGAGAACAGCGAGGAACAGCTCAAGAGGTGGCACATAAATCAGGTGTAAAATAAAAAAATGATGATGATTGGTTACATCCAGCAAGAGATCTGCATACATTAAAGACCAATTGAAGCATATATCCCAACACCAGAGACAGGCAAGTCATAAGTTACATAGACTGTTTTGGCACTGTCACACACAGTAAATCCAAATATGTTGGAAACTTGTGATGTTACACATCTAATCAATGGCACGGCAAAGGGTGCCTATCAGATTCTTTTTTTGAAAGATCTCGAAACAAAAGTGGGCTTCATGAAGTGGTGCCAGTACATTGAAGTGTACCAGAAGAAGACAAACTGCCAAATGGAAGTTGGACAGGCTGCCAAATGTCATACTGGTGTAACAGTCATCAAGACCTCACATCACTCATACAGCAAAGACTTTGTGGTTTTATAACCTGTACTGATGTTGAATCCAGATTGCAAGGCACAGCAGTATTTAGTGTTAATTGCCAAACCCACTAGGAGGACATAGCATCATTAATTCAATAGATTTGTTGATCATTGGCATCAATGTCTAGAAATAAACCAACATCGAGGAACAGAGTTAAAAACCTTGGCCATATACTAAAAACTTCAGAGAACACTTGGTGACACTAATGCAACTGTCTCCCTCACTAATGTGATTGGCATTCTCTAACGATGTGGACGATAAGAAGCGGTGTGAAGTTGGATTGCAAAATTCACACCTCTCTCAATCAGTTGACTTACTTGTCTTGCACAGCCGATCTTCTCTGGATTGCAGACTACATTGATCTCCAAAACCTTCTTCTCCAAAGAATACTGCTGGTTAACAGGAATTTATAAGACTCTCTCTACTTTTGAAATAATTTAGTACTTGAAGAATACTTTTAGTTCAGTCCTGGTATATTTCAGCTTCCATAAATAACTTATTCACCATTTTTCACATCAATATTCGGATGTTTACAAGTCAACCAATTTGTTTCACATTAGACTCAATAAATTACATCAGCAATAAATTTGGTTTAACAACCACATAATTTATGAACCCATCTTGCCTCTAGCAAGTACAATATGTGAAGTACTTAAAAGTCTATAATCAGTTCATTTTTCTTTAACAATAATCAGTCCCTAAAACAGCAAATAATGCTACATAATTACTTCCTGTTCTTCCAATATGGCTTCCGCAGTGCAAGCGACAAACACTTGTCAATGCTGTTCGACCGTCGCGTCTACATTGTGCTCATGACTCCTTTCCAGCCTGCAAACACAAACATGTGTTGTGCAGTATGTACGTTCTCTCACACTTATTTTTAAAATATCGTGTGTTCGAGGTGGTAGAAGGGTGAGTGGTTAGATAATTTACGCAGAAATTCTCGAATCACTACAGTACAGATACACAGACACCTAGAGAATAGACTCAACAAGTAGCTATGTTTCCATCATGGATGCCTGAAGTACAGTGTACACTACTGTAAAGAAAGAAGAAGATTATTTGAGAACTATTACATTATAAGATGTCAAACAAGATCAGAAAATCTAAATGACGCAACCATCTATGGAAACGAGGATAACACGGATGTAAATCTTGTATGGACAACAGTAGCAAAGATGTCACAAAACTGCATTAACATTGTCATCAATCAACAATCTGCTTTGGTGCTAATCAATTCTATATTCTTATTTTCTGTGGTATTGGATGCTTAATGTTGCCCGCTGGAGAAGCAGTGTCGACTGCTGCAGGTGGAAAATATGTTCAGCCAACAGGAATCCGTGTTTTGCGAACAACTATCAATGGTAGAACACAGTACTTTTAAATAGTCATTTCATCAGAATGCATCCATAATGTTATCCTTGGATGCGACTTCTTGCAGTCATCAGAACTAATCACAGACTTGGGGATCGGAGCTCCAGATTGGCAATGTTGTACCAACAAGTACACATGCTCTGGGAAATGGTTTACCATTGGATACACACTTAACCCCACTGTCATCATTCAGATGACTTATAATCAATACTATGGATCCTCAGTAAAACTATGAAGATCTATAGTCAGGTTTGAGAATGATGGCAGTCCACGCAGGTCAAAGCACAGTTGGGGATTGCAATATTACTTCTTCCAAGCAGCAGTTGTGATGCATGTGTAGAGGAACTTTGTGCTTGAAGAAAGCATGTATCCTACAAATTATTCTCTTGCTTGCTTATGTAGAATTCGTCACTTGCCACCAATATTAGCCATGATAACACACAACACATGAAGTGAAAATTGAGTAAATAACTTGCTACAGTCACATTTAATGCTTGCACTGCTTACGATGTTCACAGCAGAGTGCTCAGAACACTACTGTTCAGTTTTGATTTGAAAGCATGTGGATCCCTGCTAAGATTTTGGAATTCTTGTGGTAGCTTATTGAAAATGGATGGAGCAGTATATTGCACACCTTTCTACAAAAGAGTTAACGAAGTGTGATCCAAATGCAGATAGGATTTCTGCTTGGTATTAACTTGAGTGAAAGCTGCTAATTCTTGGGAATAAGCTGATATTATTAACAAAAAATGACAGTAAAGAATATATATTGAAAGTCCAGTTTCAGAATACCCAGACTAGTAAACAGGGGTTAACAAGAGGCTCGTGAGCTTACACCGCTTATTGCCCGAACTGCCTGTTTCTGAGCCAAAAATAACCTTTGAGAATGGGAAGAGTTATCCCAAAATATAATACCCTATGACACAAGCAAATGAAAATCAGCAAAGTAGACCAATTTTTATGTTGAGTGATCACTTGCTTCAGATACCATTCAAATAGAAAATGGCAGCATTAAGTACTTTGAACAATATCCTGAACATGGGCCTTCCATGACAGTTTACTGTCAGTTTCACTAACCATATGCCCATACTGTGAAATGAAAACATCGGGTTTTGTTGAATTGTGTGTTGTTGATGTTGTTGTTGTTGTTGTTGTTGTTGTTGTTGTAGTTGTAGTCTTCAGTCCAGAGACTGGTTTGATGCAGCTCTCCATGCTACTCTATCCTGTACAAGCTTCTTCATCTCCCAGTACCTACTGCAACCTACATCCTTCTGAATCTGCTTAGTGTATTCATCTTTTGGTCTCCCTCTACAATTTTTACCGTCCACGCTTCCCTCCAGTACTAAATTGGTGATCCCTTGATGCCTCAGAATGTGTCCTACCAACAGATCCTTTCTTCTAGTAAAGTTGTGCCACAAATTCCTAATCTTCCCTATTCTTCTCAGTCCTTCTCATTAGTGATCTACCCATCTTATCTTCAGCATTCTTCTGTACTGCAGCATTTTGAAATCTTCTATTCTCTTCTTGTCTGAAATTTTTATTATCCATGTTTCACTTCCATACATGGCTACACTCCATACGAATACTTTCAGAAAAGACTTCCTGACACTTAAATCTATACTCGATGTTAACAAATTTCTTTTATTCAGAAACACTTTCCTTGCCATAGCCAGTTTACATTTTATATCCTCTCTACTTTGAACATCATCAGTTATTTTTCTCCCCAAATAGCAAAACACATCTACTACTTTAAATGTTTCATTTCCTAATCTAATTCCCTCAGCATCATCTGATTTAACTCAATTACATTCCATTATCCTCATTTCACTTTTGTTGTTGTTTATCTTACCTCCTCCATTCAAGACATTGTCCATTCCATTCAACTGCTCTTCAAAGTCCTTTCCTGTCTCTGACAGAATTGCAGTGTCATAAGCAAATCTGAAAGTTTTTATTTCTTCTCCATGAATCTTAGTCCCTACTCCAAAGCTTTCTTTTGTTCGCTTTACTGCTTGCTCAATATACAGATTGAATAACATTGGGGATAGGCTACACCCTGTCTCACTCCCTTCTCAACCATTACTTCCCTTTCATGCCCCTCGACTCTTATAACTGCCATCTGGTTTCTGTACAAATTGGAAATAGCCTTTTGGTCCTGTATTTTACCCTTGCCACTTTCAGAATTTGAAAAAGAGTGTTCCAGCCAACTTTGTCAAAAGCTTTCTCAAAGTCTACAAATGCTAGAAACGTAGTTTTGACTTTCCTTAATCTATCTTATAAGGTAAGTCGCAGCATCAGTATTGCCTCACATGTTCCATTATTTCTGTAGAATCCATGAGGTCATTTTCTAGCAGTTTTTTTCCATTTGTCTGTAAAGAATTCGTGTTAGTATTTTGCAACGGTGACTTATTAAACTGATAGTTCAGTAATTTTCACACCTGTGAACAACTGCATTCTTTGGGATTGGAATTATTATATTCTTCTTGAAGTCTGAGGGAATTTCGTCTTTCTCATACATCTTGCTCACCAGATGGTAGAGTTTTGTCAGGACTGGCTCTCCAAAGGCTGTCAGTAGTTCTAATGGAATGTTGTCTACTCCCAGGGCCTTGTTTTGGTTTAGGTCTTTCAGTGCTCTGTCAAACTCTTCACGCAGTATCGTATCTCCCATTTCATCTTCGTCTACATCCTCTTCCATTTCCATAATATTGTCCTGAAGTACATCGCCCTTGTATAGACCCTCTATATACTCCTTCCACCTTTCTACTTTCCCTTCTTTGCTAAGAATTGGGTTTCCATCTGAGCTCTTGATATTCATATAATTGGTTCTCTTTTCTCTAAAGGTCTCTTTCATTTTCTTGTAGTCAGTATCTATCTTACCCTAGTGAGATAAGCCTCTACATCCTTACATTTGTCCTCTAGCCATACCTGCTTAGCCGTTTTGCACTTCCTGTTGATCTCATTTTTGAGACGTTTGTATACATTTTTGCCTGCTTAATTTACTGCATTTTTATATTTTCTCCTTTTGTCAGTTAAATTCAATATCTCTTCTGTTACCCAAGGATTTCTACTAGCCCTCGTCTTTTTACCTACTTGATCCTCTGCTGCCTTCACTATTTCTTCTCTCAAAGTTGCCCATTCTTCTTCTACTGTATTTCTTTCCCCTGTTCTTGTCAATCGTTTCCTAATGCTCTCTCTCAAACACTCTACAACCGCTTGTTCTTCAAGTTTATCCAGGTCCCATCTCCTTAAATTACTACCTTTTTGCAGTTTCTTCAGTTTCAATTTACAGTTAATAACCAATAATTTGTGATCAGAGTCCACATCTGCCCCTGGAAATGTCTGAAAATTTAAAACTTAGTTCCTCAATCTCTGTCTTACCATTGTGTAATCTTTCTGAAACCTTCCAATCTCTCCAGACACCTCCTCCATGTGTACAACCTTCTTTCATGATTATTAAACCAGGTTATGCTCTGTGAAAAATTCTACCAGGTGGCTTTCTCTTTCTTTCCGTAACTCCAGTCCATATTCACCTACTATTTTTCCTTCTCTTCCTTTTTCTGCTATCGAATTCCAGTCCCCCATGACTTAAATTTTCGTCTCTATTAACTATCTTAACTATCTGAATAATTTCTTTTATCGCATCATACATTTCTACAATCTCTTCATCACTGGAGCTAGTTGGCACATAAATTTGTACTGCTGTGGTAGGCATGGGCTTTGTGTCCATCTTGACTACAATAATGCATTCACTATACTGTTTCTAGTAGCTTATCTGTGCTCCTATTTTTTTTATTCATTATTACAGTAACTTCTGCATTACCCCTATTTGATTTTGTATTTATAACCCTGTATTCACCTGTTCTTCCTACCTCCAAACTTCACTACTTTCACTATATCCAACTTTGACCTACCCATTTCCCTTATTAAATTTTCTAACCTACCTGCCTAATTAAGGGATCTGACATTCCACACTCCAATCCATAGAACGTCAGTTTTCTTTCTCCTGATAATGACGTCCTGAGTAGTCCCCGCTCAGAGATCCATATGGGGGACTATTTTACCTCCAGAATATTTTATCCAAGAGGATGCCATCATTATTTAACCATACAGTAAAGCTGCAATGTCCTTGGGAAAAATTATGGCTGTAGTTTCCCCTTGCTTTCAGCCATTCGCAGTTCCAGCACAGCAAGGCCGTTTTGGTTATTGTTACAAGGCCAGATCAGTCAATCATCCATACTGTTGCTCCCCTGCAACTACTGAAAAGGCTGCTGCCCCTCTTCATGAATTACTTGTTTGTCTGGCCTCTTGACAGATACCCCTCCATTGTGGTTGCACCTACAGTACGGTTGCTGTATCACTGAGTTGTACCAGCCTCCTCACCAATGGCAAGGTCCATGGTTCATGGGAGAAATTGTGTGTTAGAAACAGCAAAAAACTGAGTCTTACTGTGATTTAATGTTAGTTTATGTTGTACAAGGCATGAACTTATGTCACGAACTGCGCTATTTGGAACAGAGGCAGTGTTGCACACAACATCCTTTACCACCAAGTTAGTGTCATCAGCAAACTGAAATATTTTAGAATTACCTGTAATACTACAGAGCATATCATTTATATAGGTAAGGAACAGGAGTGGCCCCAACACTGATCCCTGGGGCACCCCTGATTTGACTGCACCCCACTCAGATCCCACATCACAGCCATTCTCAACACTGTGAACAATGATCTTTTGGTGTCTGTTGTTAAAGTTAAAGGTGAACCAGTTGTGAGCTAATCTGTATTCCATAATGATCCAACTTTTTGTGATCAACACAATCAAATGCCATAATTAGATCAAAATATATGCCTAGCATTCAAAACCTATGTTTAATCCATCGCATACCTCACAGAAAAAAGAGAATACAGCATCTTCGGTTGTTCCATCACCTCTAAAGTAGAACAGTAAATTTGATAACAAATTATGTGATACAAAATGATCAATTACTCTTACATAAGCAGCCTTTTCAATATCATTAGGAAACACTGATGGCAAAGAAATAGGTCTAAAATGGTCTACATAATCCCTTTCTCCCTTTTTAGAAAGTGGCTTTGCTACTGAGTGCTTTAATTGTTTAGGAAACTGACCATTCTTAACGGAAAATTTACAAATATGCCTAAGTACAGGGCTAACGTGCAGCAAAGTACATTAATATTCTGCCAGGCACTCCATCATATCCATGAGAGTCCTTAGTCTTCAGTGATTTAAATATGCACTCAATCTTCCCCTTGTCTGTATCACAGATGATTATTTCAGACATAAATTTCAGAAAACCATTTTTCAAGAGAGCTATTTGATTCCTTGTAGAAACTAAGTTTTTATTTAATTCGCCATAAATGCTCAGAAAATGATTGTTAAATACTGTACATCTGATTTATCAGTAAGAGAAATATTTTTACTATGAAGTGACATTACATCGTTGACCATGTGCTGCTGACCAGATGCTTCCTTCACAACTGACTATATGGTTTTAGTTTTATCCTGTGAGTTAGCTATTCTGTTTGAGGACCACAGACTCTTTGCCTTCCTGATAACATTTTTAAGCATTTTACAATAATGTTTGTAATGGCCTACTGTAGCTTGATTGTAACTACTTCTAACATTTTGACATAATTCCCACTTTGTTCTACAAGATACCCTTATCCCACTAGTCAGCCACCCATGCTGCGTTTTACTGCAGCTAATGCCCTGTTTAGAACATTCTAATGGAAAGCAACTTACAAATAGCATGAGAAATGTGTTAAGAAAAGCATTGTATTTGTCATCTATGTTATTGGCACTATAAACATCCTGCCACTCTTGTTCCTTAAAGAGGTTTAAAAAACTGTCTATTGCCATTGGATTAGATCTCCTACATAGTTTGTAATAATATGTAATATTGTTTGAGTACAAAAGCCTTTTAGTGTTAAAATTTTGTGCATCATGGTCTAAAAGACCATTCACCCTTTTACTAACAGAATTACCATCTAGTAAAGAAGAATGAATAAAAATATCGTGTATGGCTATGCCACTGTTTCCCTACACCCTGGTTGGGGAAAAAACATAATCTGCAGTCCGCCATTTAAAACCTGATCCCAGCCTTATTATACTACCTGCTGACAAAGGCTCCACCACTGTAATTTTGAAGTGCAAGGATTACCTGGTGGAAGGGCTCAACCAGCTGTCACAGTGACACGATTCCAGAAGTCCTTCAGGATCTCCAGTCACTCTTCAAAATCTTAGGCCCATCCCAGAACTCCCCTGCAGAGTCCATGTGTCTCCTCACCCCTACCAGTCCCCACACTGCCTCCTCCTACATGCTTCCTAACCACCCAGGATGCCCTATTGTGGCTGGTTACTGTGCCACCTTCAACCTATTACCTGGTACCTATCCTCCTAAATAAAAGATACCAACGTTTTCCTCCACAGTTCCTGTTCCTTTACGACATGGTGACCTGGTCATCACTATTGATGCCACCTCCCTTTGGACTAACATTCCTAATTCCCATGTCCTTACTGCTATTGAATACTACCTTTCCCAATGCCCAACCAATGACCTCCTTCCTAGTCACAAACTATATCCCCACCCACAATTATTTCTCCTTTGAAGGCATTGCCTACAAACAAATCTGGAGTATGGCTATGGGCACCGGCATGGCACCATCCTATGCCAACCTTTTCATGAGCCATCTAGAGGAATCCTTCCTAAACACACAGAATCCTAAACCCCTCACCTGGTTCAGATTCATTGATCACGTCTTTGTGATGTGGATTGAGGTTGAGGACACCATATCCACATTCCTCCAGAACTTCTATGACTTCTCCCCCATTTGCTTCACTTAGTCGTACTCATCCCAACAAGCCACCTCAAAGATGGCTACATTAGTACCTCCGTCCATATCAAGCCTGCTAACCAGCATTTCGACAACTGTCATCCGTTCCATAACAAGATATCGCTTCCAGACAGCATAGCCACCTGTGGTTGTTACATCTGTAGTGATGAGTGGTCCCTCTCGAAATATACTGAGGGTCTTACTGAAGCCATCACAGACTGTAATTATCCTCCAGTGTTGTACAGAAACAAATCTCCCTTGTCTTATCTTTCTTGCCCCCCACAAGCTCCAAAAGTCCCACAGTTTGGCCACAGAGGAACATTCCCCTTGTAACTCAGTACCACCCAGGACGGGAGCAGTTGAACTACATTCTCCACCAGGCTTTTGACTGTCTCTCATCATGGCCTGAAATGAGAAATGTGCTGCCCAATAACCTTCCCACGCCTCCAACAGTGGTATTCCACCGTCCACCAAACCTACAGAATATACTTGTCCATCATTATACAACCCCTGCTCCCAACCACTTACCTCATGGCTCTGGCCCTATAGACCTAGATGCAAGACCTGTACCTTGCATCCTCCCACCACCACCTACTCCAGTCCGGTCACAAACATCACTTATCCCATCAAAAGCAGGGCTACCTGTAAAACCAGTCATGTGCTCTACAAGCTAAGCAGCAACCACTGTGCTGCATTCTATTGCAACCAACAAGCTGCCTGTCTGCATGAATGGCCACTGACAAACTGGCCAAGAAACAAGTGGACCACCCTGTTGCTGAGCATGATGCCAAACATGACATCCTTCATTTCAGTGACTGCCTCACAGCCTGTGCCATATGGGTCCTTCTCACCAACAACAGCTGTTCTGAATTGTGCAGGTGGAAACTTTCCCTGCAGTACATTCTACATTCCAATAACCTTCTTGCCCTCAACCTTCATTAGTCACTGTGTTCACCCATCCAGCCGCATCCCTGTTCCCAGTCCAACACTACACAGCCGTCATTCCACCATCACACCCAATCTTTTTATCTCTCTCCCTTTCTGCAACCCCCCCCCCCCCCCCCCACTGCCCTCTGTTCCCAGTCCAACACTACACAGCCGTCATTCCACCATCACACCCAATCTTTTTATCTCTCTCCCTTTCTGCAACCCCCCCCCCCCCCCCACTGCCCTCTGTCTAACCTGCGTCACTACACTATCCTCCACCCCTACCATATCCCTCCCCCTCCCCCCACCCCAGCCTTCTCCTTACCCCCACCCAGTTGCCAGTCCCATCATACACAGGTGCTGCTGCCCACAGTGTGGTTTAAGTTGCCAGAGACTGCAGTCTTGTGTGTGTGTGTGTGTGTGTGTGTGTGTGTGTGTGTGTGTGTGTGTGTGTGTGTGTGTGTTAGTTATTTGTGACAGTCTTTTTATTGTGCCTATCCGTGACTCAGCATCTCTACTATATGGTGAGTGGCAACTTTCCTTATCATAATATACAAAATTAATATTGAAGTCAACACATATAACTAATTTTTGGTACTACTTATAAAATGATTCAAGAACCCTCTCTAGCTTGAGCAGAAATGTTCTGAAGTCAGAGTTAGGGGACCTGTAAACAACAACTACTAGAAGTTTAGTTTCACTAAATTCAACTACCCCTGCACAACATTCAAATACCTGTTCAGTGCAGTGCTGTGATTCATCTATGGTCTCAAATGGAACACTTTTTTATGTACATGGCCACTCCCCCACTCCACAAAGAACTCCTTGATAAACAACCAGCTAATCTGTATCCTGGTAAAGGAAACCTCTGAACTGTCAAATTATTGAAGTGGTGCTCCAATATACCAGTAACGTCAGAGTCAACATTTATTGTCTGTTTACTAACTTTATCTTTAATACCTCTTATGTTTTGATGAGATATGCTAATTCCTCCACTACTTGATACCTGACCTCCTCTGGAGGTGATTCCATTTGAGACCGTAGATGAATCACGGCACTGCACTGAACAGGTGTTTGAATATTGTGCTGGGGTAGTTGAATTTAGTGAAACTAAACTTCTAGTAGTAGTAGTAGTTGTTGTTTACAGGTCCCTTAACTCTGACTTCAGAACATTTCTGCTCAAGCTAGAGAGGGACTTCCTTTAAGCAGGAATACCTATCAGCTGACTTCAATGTAAAAGAGGCGCAGCTCTAACACCAACTACTACAGGAATTTTTCCGTGAGTCATCCCACCACTACCCATTACACTGTCACCAATAAGCTTTGCTGGCCTCCTCTTCCCATACCTATTGAGGTGGAGGCCATGCCTAGTGAAGCCTGATCTATTGATAGACTCAGCTGGCACCACTGTAGTGCGAGTTATGCCCTCTGCCATCTCTCCAGCCCCTTGTTAACATGCATAACAGCAGCACTAAGATGAGGCTGATCATGATGCTGAAACAGTTGCACGAAGTGGACATTATTGCCACCAGTTTGAGTAGCTATTTTTAGCAAAAATCAAAATCAAATTCACCCCGTTAAGGAAAGGAAGACAGAGAACAATTGGAGATAGAATAAAGTGTGATCAACATAAATTAATCAAAAATGGCAAATATCAGAAAAACACACAAAATACAATGGTAATGGATAATCTTGAGGAACTAATACAAGTTTTAAAATAACTTGCTGAAGAAGTGGCCCCAGTAAATCAACATAAAAGACATGCATGGTGCACTACAGAATGTGATGAAACACATCAATCTGGGACAAAATTTCAGAGTAAAAAAAAAAAAAAAAAAAAAAAAGGGGGGGGGGGGGGCAACTAATCTCAGAAACATCAAAAATTCTCTTGTATTATCAGAAAAACGAAGTGGCAACATCAAAAGAAGCTACTGAGTTCCATTGAAGAAAATACTACAAAACCAATTCCAAAGAGTATTTCAAAACTTTGATGAAATGTTACGTAATTACAACCCTCCCACGCCATTGCTGAGAAGTAAAGGTGGAAGAATAGTCCATAATGAGGAAAGCAAAGAAATCACTGCAGAAGTATTCAATAAGAATTTTTATCTACAATGTAAATATGTGAAAAACTTAAATAGTTTATACAATTAAGGCCAAAATAAGAAATGTGTACATGTAGATTTATCTGTGTATTATATGTGGTCTCTTACATATATGTGTGTGTCTGTATAATCAAGGCCGAAAGTATGAAATGTGTGCGTGTAAAATTTATTTGTGTATTTGTGAAATGTTATTCCCATATGTTAGAGTTATATTGCTAAATACTGAAAATCATAGTTTTTCTGTTAAGCTTTATTGCAAATTATTTGACTTGTCCTATATCATTATCTACCCCTGTACAGTGTATGATTCACAGGAACAATAAATATACAATACCATACAATACAAGCTCTTGAACTGTGATGAACCTGGAAGGCTTGTAACAAAAGACACAGGCACCCCTGTAAAAACCAAACCAGAAAATATATACTCCCCTACAGTACAAGAAATTGAAATTGCACTTAAAGAAAAAAAGCATGTGGGGAAATAAAGTATTTGAAGAAATGTGGATGTATGCTGGTAAAACAACTTGGACGTCTTTACATATTATTTTACAAAAATGTGGGCAACAGGAAAATTCCCAGAAGCTATAATTAACCCACTTCATAAGAAAGGAGACAAAAATGATACAGACAACTGTAGAGGAATCTTGCTCTTGGACTTTACCTACAAAATTTTTTCCAAGATTTTACAGAACAGGATCAAAGAATGACGATAGTGAACTGGGGAAATACCAAGGAGGCTTTAGACCTTGGAGAAGGGGAGCCAAACAAATAATTACTCTGAAATTAATCATGGCTTATTACTGCAAACAAAACAAGGCTCTCTCAATTACATTTATAGATTTTCAGAAAGCATATGATTCTTTCCACAGACTCTCATGCTAAAAATTTTGGGACATTTTGGACTCAACCCAAAATTAAGTAAACTGATAGAACTTACCTTAACAAATACAAATTCGAAAATTAAGTTCAGAGGAGAACTTTCTGGATCATTCTTGGTAAAAACTGGTTTAAGGCAGGGAGACAGCATGTCGCCTTACTTTTAATGCCCTTGAATACATAATGAGGGAATGGTACAAGGACAATCCAAAGAACGTTAATGTTAAAGTTGAACTGTTTAGGATTTGCTGAGGACTTGCTCTTCTTGTCAACAACATTCAAGAAACCAAACAACAAATGCAATCATTACAGGAAATGGCCCAGAGTAGCGGCTTTAAAATATCTTTTGAAAAAACAGAAATAATGCAAACAGAACTGCCACTGGGAAACAAATGTAGAACTGGAGAACACAACATAAAAATTGTTGAAAAGTTTATTTGCAAGAAGTAATAATACACAACATAAATGAGGAACCGTCATGGCAGAGTAGAATAAACAAATTGATTAAAACACAACATGTTACCAAGAACACACATAACGAAAAATGTGTCTCGGTAGCCACAAGCTGCAAAACTACAAAACAGTCACACAGGTGTTGACATCTTCATAAGTTCTAGCAGTTTTTAATGAGAATGCCAAGAAAGAACTATGCACTGATGCAAGAGGTTATGAGATAGGTGTGGTTGTAGAGCAAATCCAAGAAGGTGCTGATGTCAACAAGGTGCCGATGTGAGGGTAAAAACATATAGAATAAATCATATTTAAGAGCTGAAAAGCTAGTGGACATGCACAGCTTTCCAATGCACTGTTAGTTTCAGAGGTACCTCAAAGTCATAGGGTGGTGGCACAGATACCATGGTGCATACCTGCTGAAGTTATACATTGGGTGCAGGCCATGGGTGCTGGTGGCTGCCAGGTGATTGGAAGGGGTCCTTGTAATAATACACTTAAAAAGTGTTGAACAAAAAGTGCTATGATACAACAGTAAAACTAACGAGGGAGGATTCTCCCAAACCCCGGGACCAATTTCAGTCAAATTTGACACAGAAACAGCATACCTCATGAGAATCAGCACGGTGGGGTAAACAGGCTAGCTACAGTAGGAACAAAGATACAGACAAAAATATGTTTCTTCCATCCTACATGCTGCCCTGCATGGCAATCATGTTGTGTGGGAACAGTATCGGTCTGCCAAATCAACTAGCTTTGTGCGGCCTACATGATAGGGCAAGAAATGCTTTTCTGAGTCTCTACATGTAGGCTGCCCTGTATATCAAACTTGCTGTGTTGGAGTAGTATCGACCTGCATTCTCTACTTGCTTTGCATGCTGACCTGTACTGCAGGGGCAAATAAATTATTTTCAAGCCATTGATATGTAACCTGCCCTGTGTGGCAGGTGTGTTGAGACAGTATTATCAACATGCTGTATTGAACTATATTGCAGGGGTTACACATGCCAATAAGCATGGCTGGGGATAGATTGAGGTGAATATAGAGGATGGACAGAGAGAGGGGGAGAGGTGCATGAAGCAGGTGAAAGGTGTCCAGGGGTGGTGGGTAGGTGCAAAAGGAAGAGGGGAGGAGGAGATGGAAAGAGAGTGGGAAGAAAGGTATGGTCAGAGAGAGGGGACGGAGAAAATGAACAGAGAGAGGAAGAGGGGGATATAAAGAGACAGGGTGAGTGGAGAGGAGGAGGCAGAGGGGGGGGGGGGGGGGGAGAGATCAATAGAGAGGGGGAGGAGGAGATGTGTTGAATGCATACATGGGTGAAGCTGTGGGTAAAAGCTTAGTATTATTAGTAAAGCTGAATTCACGTTATGAAATACGTCACAGTAACTACCGGTATTTTAACAGAAGTATTTAATTTGGTTGCAAGTGTTTTTAAGGGATATGAGTGAAGTTACAGTGTGGTAACTGGTAATAAAATGTAGTCCAAGGAACTCTAGCGAAGAAGTAATAAGTGGAGACCATCATAAGGATTTTACCCTGAATGTCTCGAAACCAAGCAACAAAAAGAGATGGAAAGAAACACTCTGGTGGAATGATAAAGCAAGGATTTATTACAGAAGAAGAATAGAGCCTTTAGGGTATGGTTCCAGAAGAGGTGTGGGTAATAAAATTACATGCACACCCAAACATAGGTTCACAAATCTCCTTGCAGAAATTGCATAGTATGTCACAATAAAAAAAAAATGTACTTTTCCAGACACTAAATTGACATGATGCTCTACTTTGAACCCAAAGCTGGTAAAGATGTCTAAGCTGAAAATATTAGCAGTACAGGGCCGTACAGATAGGAAGGTTAATACTTGCTTGATATTTTTGTAGGTAGTCACCAACAACAGTTCTATGAGGATAAGAATGGCCCTGCAGCAGCAAGATGAGACTTGGTGCTGGACCTGTTGCGATGGGCTGCTTGTTGACACAGCTGCGAGGTAGCTCTGCTTGCTGCAGACCTGACAGTATACTGTATGGTGCAGGCAGCTGCTTCTGTAATGCTGGCTGCTGCAATCAGAGCTGTGCTGCTGATTCTTAGGCTTGCGTGACTACTGTCACAATTCGTTGGAGGGAGGGCATTTCTGACCAACCTGATTAACATCACAAAAAAAAGCACACTCGAAGCTGATGGAATAGCAGAATGATCGACGTACATCTCCCAGTGGACACTGGTGATTGGATGCCTGTAAATCCTAATGAGATTTAGAGGCAGAAAAAGATAATGAGTCTGAATTATCAGATGACTACTGTTCACAATTCCAATAAATTACTCGTGATAAGAGGCAGGGGGCGACACTTTTGATTTCTAATAGCAATTTCAATAGTTGTGGACAAACTTTTTTACTAAATTGTGTCACTGTTGAATTATTTTCCGATATGCCTTTGTTTCTTGGCACAAATGTGGTTGGATTTTTTGATTAATTTTGATATAATAATTATATTCTTAGAGGTATAGTTATGACATGGATGTACAGGATGGCGGGTATGGGCAGGCGGTGGGCGTTATGGAATAATAGAGTAATTTTTAGAGAAAGGCCATTTATTGGCTAAAGCATGATGAAAGGGGCTACATAGGCCTAGGGAGGTGAGGGTGAGCCAGAGCTTACAATTTGGCGAACATTGTTCGCGAAGCTACCGAAAGTGGTTGTCTGCCAAAACTAAGTCCACAGTGCCGCAGCACCGGGAGAAGCGGGGGGATGTTCAAAGCTACAGGACGCGCATCCGACTCGCGGGTGAGCAAGAATACAAGAGAGCGGGCCCGGCGACTGGCGGCCGGGTATGTTCGACGCACCATGCGGCTTCCTCCACCCTGATTGGTCAGGACCGAGCAAACCGTGCGGGCGGCATGGAACTTTCCAGAGCGTTGCCTGCTAAGCGACGCCTGGGACGGCGTTACCTCGTCAGCACACGAGAGAGGCGCGTGAACAAGGTGCCCTTTCTCGGTGCTGACTTCCTGTTACTAGACCGTGGGACGAAAGAATTTACAGGCAGCTAACACTGCCGGCCGTGGCTTGGCCGTAATGGAGTAATGAAGTTACTAGTTGGAGGCTCATATAATAAAGTAAAATCTCCTATTGTCTGGCTCATCCTTTACATAGACTTCTGTAAACTGTATCTTGAAATTATTACTCTCTCTCATATTTCCTAAGGTTATACTATTCCTATAAATGCAGTCTCCACTGTTTCTCTGTGATAATAGTGTTTATTCCACTTCCATTGCCATCTAAGAAGACAAATTTTAGAATCAATTTTTATTATTATTTTCTTCATCATTTTGCTTTATGAAAGACTTGCTTCCCAGTTACTGCACTCATTATTGTTAACTGTTTTTGTTTCTGTAACTTTTCATTTCATATGTATTGTAGGTGACTCATTACATTTGTACTTCGTTGATTTTTTTTGTTAATCTTTCTTTACCTTCCAGTGGAATATTGTATTGTTTGAAGTTACGAGTTGGTTTTGGTAGCTGCTGGTGAATTTAGTTTCTTCCTCTTAAACATTTCAGAGCTGTTCTGAGTCTTGTTGAACTGGAGGTTTCTGTATGCAATATTTTTCTTCTCTTGATTATATCTTTATTGCAAATGGTTCAAATGGCTCTGAGCACTATGGGACTTAACTTCTAAGGTCATCAGTCCCCTACTTAAAGCTAACTAAACTAAGGCCATCACACACATCCATGGCCGAGGCAGGATTCGAACCTGCGATCGTAGCGGTTGCGCGGTTCCAGACTGTAGCGCCTAGAACTGCTCGGCCACTCCGGCCGGCTCTTTATTACATTCCAGTTCCTTAGCCTTCCATAATTAATCCTCTTGGTCCTGAATTATTTCCATCAAAACTATGAGGGCTTGCTGAAAAGTAATGCTTCTAAAAAATTTTTATGTGAAAACTCCTAAAGATATATTTCAAATAAAACAAACTTTATTAATATTCTACATTTTTATTCTTCACGTCTACCTATTTCTTTCTCAATATAGGCACACTGGAAGCAAATATATTTCTCACAATGAGAGAGCAATTTGTTGATGCTGTCACTGTGACGTATTTAATTGTTGACAGAGCCACAACCTCACCTCTGCCTGCATTACTTCTTCGCTATCAAAATGAAGTCGTCAAGGATGTTCTTTAAATTCTGGTGACAGATTAATATTATGGGGCCAAATCAGGACAGTGTGGAGGGTATGTTTCAGCACTTTTGTGTGGTTTGGCACTGTCATGCAGAAGGATAGGGCCCTCTGGCTGTGGAAAAACTCTTATAATTAGTGCTTTCAGTTTTATTAGGGCATCTCATGCACGGACATTTTATGTTTCATGCAGCCATGTTGCACACTACAATTTGGAGCCCTCTAGTGACAGAGGGTTGCAGCTTGCATCACTGAACTGAGAAGTGGACTGAGATGCCTGACATCTAGTCCCTCAACCAATATTGAAAATAGAGTAAAAAATTTGGGGCACAACTTTTCAGCATACCCTCATACACACTTATGTTATTTTGTGTTTGCTATGTTTTATCTGACAATGACTTTCTACAAAAGTATATAACATCTTTTTAAACACGTGTATAACAGAAAAGTAAAGTACCCAGAAAGGGAGGAGGAAATGAAATGAAATGAAACTACAAGGACTGAGAGGCTATGCAGTGTTATTTTGGTGATTACTAAATTGAATCAAATTTACAGAGATATGGGCATATTAACCCAATTATAAGCATGACATTACAACCCCTCTGGCTTGGATGCATAAACTGATTCACTTGGTAAAGGTACCATAAAGTTGGCCAACAACTGTTGTAACTGATTGCACACGTGTTCTATTTGAGACAGATTTGCAGGTCGTGCTTCATATCAGAATCCACCTAATACACACAGTTTATAGAGATAAGTGCCATGTGTGAATGAGCAATGTCCTTTTGAAACATGGCACCTTTATACTGTCACATCAGAGGTAACACGTGACAATGCGGGATGTCCATGATGTACCAGTGTGTCATCAGGGTTCCCTTGTCACTACCAGCCACGACCTGAAGTCAAACCCCATGGCTCCCCACATGTCACTGTCATACTTACCAACTATAATCCAAAGTAGTGCAGAACCACAATTCATCGCTGATCACAATAACACCATTAATCAGCAATCCATGCTTCCCAGTCATGATATCACTCCAGATGCAGCTGTTTATGTTGCACTCTTAATGGCAGCCTATGTGTGGGATGGTAACTCTCTAGCCTGGCTGCTGCTGGTATCCAGTTGATGGTCCAGGGTAACACTAAATATTTCAGACAACTTCTTGAATGACAAGCACAGGTGTGAAGAAGCTATGACGTTCTTGGTGCGTAATACAGTGATCTTCCCTTGTGGTGATCTGATGCGCCTTCCTCACTTTTCTGTGCAGTCAAATATTGGTCCAGTCACATCCAAATGTCCCACAAATCTGTGTATTTCACTCTTTGACACATTGGCCAAATGAAGAGCCTCAATAAGGCTCCTTTTCAAACTCTGCCAGGTGCTGATAATGCTGCAGTCTCACATGAGTACACAGCATCTCAAGAGTCCTTCACAGTGATCACTCAACATCTGATGCTGTTCATACTCGTTACATACCATACTAGGCCTGGTAACAACACCAAACTTGAACATTTGTGCACCGTGGTGTCCATCCTGTCACAGAGAATTGCAACTCTTAATTATTTATATACCTACCGATGGTGTGAAAGTATTCAGTGATATTAACACTAAACCAAACTTTGTGGGTGCTACACTTTTTTTTGGTCAAACAGTGTAGATTTTCATATGGAGACTCGTATTAACAATATTCCTTACTAAGTAATGTTATTTTGTTTTCAGCCTCCTGCTGAGAAATTGTCTGCATCTCAATCTTCTTGCATTCCTGCTGTTGCCACATGTACCACACAAGCAGTGGAAGGTACAAAAGGAAAGAATCGGGGGAGAACAGCTCCATTGTCAGTAGCTAGCGGAGCAGAGGATGCTAGATCTACTTTTCAGGAAGATTCGCTTCACTGTGTGAGCTGTCCACAGCAAGAATGCAACTGGACTGGGAGGCTTCGTAGTTTAGCATCTCATCTTCGCCAAGTAATGCACTTACACTTTGTTTTTATTATTCAAAATATATTTATGTGGCGTTAAATGTTTTGATGATGCTGTCAATAGTCTTGACTAGCCCACTTATTAAATTTTTCTTCATTTTCATGATATGTTATACCTATTTTTTTGCCTAAGGACAACTACGTCAAATGTCTGCAATTACGATATTTAACAATTTGTGGGCATAATTTGCTTTTATAATTATGCCATCAATTAATTGCTACTGGCAGGACAGTTTTGTTGTGAATCAGAAAATAATGGACAAACTACGTATAAAATGTGCATATTAAGTTTGAGAGAGAGAGAGAGAGAGAGAGAGAGAGAGAGAGAGATCATCATAGGAATGCTTGCCTAGTGGCAAAAGTCACTTAGAATCTTCGACCAGAATGAATTAAGCCCTATGACTTAAGACTTAATTTTTAAAATTGTTCCATTTGTCATAATGACCAATATAAATATTGCCAGAGCCACTGGCCACAAAACATAATTAACAAACTTTGACTATTTAGAATTATAATTATTGGCTTTTTTTAAAATTTCAAATTAAAGCAAAGCAACTTTAATTTTTAACTTCCTTCATAGATGGCAGACTATTTAGCTGTAAAGTGTAATGGCTTGTATTAGAAATAGATTTTCCACTACAAACAAGGTTCCCTTAAAACCAATAATGTACTTGGTGTATGTGCAGCGACACGCAGAGGCCATCATGTCAGCTACAGAGACAAGCCACACAGTGACTGTAGCTGAACTGCAAGCTCAGCAGCATGTATATTTCCTACAGGAGGCTGGGCGCCGTCTTTTCATTGTGGCAGCACATTTCCACGGAGTAATCATGTATATCACTGTACAGGTAATAACATATTTCATTTGACAAGTGACAGGAAATTTGTAGTTAAATGTCGAGAACTGTAGAGTTTGTGAAAGAAGAAAATTCATTTTACCCCTATGTGGAAGTAAGCACTTCGATGTGTAACACTAGGCCTGTATTATCCATGTAAATTTCACTTTTAAATAGTTCTGAGCCTATTGTTGGCCAGTCTTTTATTGTTAATGATAGTTACATGTCATTCTTTTATTGAGAATGTAATGCTGCTGTACATATAGTATAAAGTGATATACTGTGGAACTGCACACTGAGATGACAAAAATTATGGATAGCAGTAGATATGCAGATGGTGGTAGTATCATGTACATGTGATATAAAGGGACAGTGCATTGGCAGAGCTGTCATTTGTACTCAGGTAATTCATGTCGAAAGGTTTCTGACATAATTGTGGCTGCACTGCGGTAATTTAAGACTTTGAATGCATGGTAATTTAAGACTTTGAATGCAGAATGATAGTTGGAGCCACATACATCGCACATTTCATTTCAGAAATCATTAGGGAAATCTGTATTCAGAGATCCACAGTGTCAAGAGTGTGCTGAGAATACCACCTTTTGTAGGCATTAATCCTCACTATGGACAACGCAGTGGCCGACACCCTTCACTTAATGACCAAGAGCAGTAGCGTGTGCTTAGAGTTGTCAGTGCTAATAGACAAGCAATACTGTGTGAAATAACCACAGAGATGAATGTGGGGCATATGATGAATGTATTTAGGACAGTGCGGTCAAATTTGGCATCCATGGGCTATGGCAGCAGACAACCAACATGAGTGCCTTTGCTAACAGCATGATATTGCCTGCAGCAGCTCTTCTGGGCTCATGACCTTATTGGTTGGATCCTAGATGACAGGATTGCCATGGCCTGGTCAAATGAGTCCAGATTTCTGTTGGTAAGAGCTGATGATGATACGGTTCGTCTGGGATGCAGACTGCATGAAACCATGGACACAGGTTGTCAGCAAGGCACTGTGCAAGCTGGTGTTGTCTCCGTAATGGTTTGGGCTGTGTTTACATGGAATGGACAAGGCCCTCTGGTCTGACTGAACTGATCATTGACTTCAAATGGTTATGTTCAGCTATTTGGAGACCATTTGCAGCCATTCATAGACTTCACATTCCCAAAAAATGATGGAATTTTTATAGCATGTCACCAGACCACAATTCTTTGTAATTGGTTTGAAGAACATTCTGGACAATTTGAGTGAGTGATTTGGCCAGCCAGATTGCCCGACATTAATCGCTTTGAATGTTTATGGCACGTATTCGAGAGGTCAGTTTATGCACAAAATCCTACAGCGGCAACACTTTCACAACAATTATGGATGGCTGTAGAGGCAGCATGGCTCAGTATTTCTATAAGGAACGTCCAATGACTTGTTGAGTCCACATCATGTCAAGTTGCTGCACTACATTGGGCAAAAGGGAGTGCGACATGATATTAGCAGGTATCTCATGACTTTTGTCACCTGCATGTATATTTCGTCAGATGAGATACATTTTAGCCCAAATTCAGAATTCTAGAGGACAATAGTAAGGGAAATTAAATTGACAGATTTCCAGTTCAGCACATAAGAACAGTGTGAAATTTGAAATAAACAAAGTTGCTTCATCAGAATATTCGGGGATATCAAAGAAATTATCTAGTGGTTTATTTGGAACACCTCAAGAATTAGATGGTGGTTGACATAATTTGTCTAGTGCACATCATACAGAAAAAGGAATGGAAATTCTTAATGAAAGTGGTTATAAATTAGCTGTACATTCATGTAGTTCAAATCTAAATAAGAGCAGCTCATGTCTCTCATTCATAAATAGAACAGCCATTAACACAAACAAACACATTGTGCACTTCACATTTAAATTTACTGGTTTTAAATAACTTCAATACAAACGGCTCACACAATCTATATAATATATTATTTGCTATCATTGAATCTTATATTCTACCTTCTCAAGAGTGATCAAAAGCAAGTGTTAATAAAAGCCACAACAGCATTCAGCTGTTTTACATGTCTGTTTATTATGCCACAACTGCTTTTGTTGTATATGAACATCTTCGTTACTCAGAAAGTGCCAAAACGCTATAAGCCATGTGATTTAACATCATGAGCACAATGGTTCACTTTGCCGACCACCTGGTACAAGCACTTAGCACTATGTGCAGGAACATGTTGAACTGTACACTGCTGCATGTTGTTACATTCCCTGCACATACTGCTGACTGTGCTTGTCAAATGTGCTCAGCAAAGTGAATCACGATTGCTCGTCATGTTTTAGTATGTGGCTTTTAGCGTTTTGTGTGGCAATTTGGAATTTTTTTGCACTGGTACATTTTGTCATCTGAAGATTTTGATGTAGGCCTAGTCCAAAACTGTTTGAGGCATAACAAATACCAGCTGAGGCAGCTTTTATTAACATTCATATTAGTTAGTGATGAAGATTATTTCATGAACTATTTGTCATAACTGTAAGTGTTGTTAATTATGTTTGAGTATATTTCAATTTTCTTCAGAAATGTTTCTGTTACCTACCACAACTATAAGAAAATCTGTAAGCCAATATTTGATTCTAAATGTATCAGCTGTTTTGAAGATTGCCCTCTGGATCAGTTTAAGCTGTATCAGTTAACTTCCCAGTTGAAACTTTCTGGTATACTGAAACCATTTGCCGGAAAGGGATTCGAAGTGAGAATCTCTGTGTCTCACAGAAAAAATCTCTACCAATAGAGCAATGTAGGCATGACTCACAACACGTCCTCAAAGCTGTAGCATGCATAGCTGAATAGGATGTTTTCCTGTGAAAGGCAAATGCCCTGGGTATGACTCCCTATCAGATACACTGTTTTAATCAGCCAGGAAGCTCCAGATTGGTGCTTACTCCTCTGTAGGGCAAAAATTCATTTTGGAATACCTTGGTTGTATCTTGTAATATGAAGATAGCATGATTGCTCAGGATGTTTTTGTTGCAAGCATACAGAACTGTCTTGACTCAATGGCACTGATAAATTAACAATTTAATGAAAAGGAGGAAATGATTTATTAATCCAACCTGAAGAGTAAATGTACTTCGAAGTCAGAATTCCCTCTCTCACAGTAAATTCTGAGACACCAGGTTGTTTCCTGTTACTTAAATAATGCATCAAATTAGCATATAACATGCCTTGATCACTATCGTAAACTGGTATTTTTAGTGTCTGTCCAAGACATAAAATATGCCTGTTGAATAATGACTGCTCCATAGAGCATCATGTAGAAAAGCTGTATTTTGAAACATTTTACAACCTATTTTGTGTAATGTTGCTGTAAATCCTGTCTAATGTATGCTCCCCTCATTTTCATGTATAGGTTATGGTACATAGGGTGACTCAAAAAGGATTTCACAGCTATGGAATGATACAGAAATTTATTGAGATAACTTAAAAAATTGGTAGATGTTTGATTTATGTAGTGCATCTGTACCTCATTTCCTCATGGAAGATTGATGCTTCCTCAATAATAGCTTCGCAGGCCAGTGGATTGGCCATGAAGGGACTTCCTCGATAATAGCTTTGCAGGCCAGTGCATTGGCCATGAAGGGCCACTCGCATGATCAGCTCGCTCCCTAAACTTGATACCACTGGATTTCTTTCTCTGGGGTTTCATTAAGGACCCCCCCCCCCCCCCCCTCTCTCTAAACCAAAATTATGTGAATCTTGAGGTTGTTTGCTACAGAATGACACATCTCCCAATCTGTAACTCATCTCTAGAAATTTTTATATCATTTCAGAGTCATAAGTCCTTTTGACTCACCCTGTATTAATGTGTTACAGTATGTTAGTTCTTATTTGATGTTTATGAATGATCCTTCTTTAATTAGTGCATGTGATATAAAAGTCCAAAAGAAGCATTACATGACATAATTTCAGTTGCATGTGTATTTTAATTTATTTGCCTCCACTAGTGCTTTTCCTGTCTTGCTGGTAAACGTCTTTTCTGTGATTCAGCTACATCAGGGGTGGCCAAGACTTTGGGTTGCAGGCTTTGCCCTGGCATGAGTGCCATAATGCTCAGCCTAGTGTATTGTTATTTTTATTGTTTTTTATAGACAAGATTAGCATGTATTCTTGGTTTTTATATGGTGTATTGGAATGTCCATTGAAACTAAGCTCGCCTTTGTGTGTGTGTGTGTGTGTGTGTGTGTGTGTGTGTGTGTGTGTGTGTGTGTGTGTGTGTGTGTTTTTGTGTTTTTGTTTGTTTGTTTGTTTGTTTTGTTGATTGGTAATATGTTGGCAAAGAGCTGTGCCAGATTTCTTGTTGCATGCTCTTAAGTCCTGTGAAAGTGGCCATGTTTACTTGCAGATTCATTTGCCAATCTCCCCAGCGTCTCTCCAACTCCATGTTGGCATATATTGTGGCTGAAGCTTTCTGAAGTAGTTGGAATCACTAGAAGTAGTGATATTTATGTTAGAGTCTGACCTAATTATTTATAATAGATAAGCACTCATTTATTTCTTGAATTCAGCTTTCACTGTTGAGTTGTAATATGCAATATTGACAGTTATAAGCTTAGTTGTGTGTTAATTTACATCTGTATTTGCCTTTAGCGATGTAACTTTTAAGTGTTGTGTGATGTTCACTATGTTTCATTACAGTTCTCAGCACTGGAAAAAACTATTCTTGATTATAACTTGCCTCCTCATTTGAGTATGGAGTAATGTCTTTGGTTCCTACATACAGGGCAGTATCTGATGCAATTATTTCCATAATAAAATATGATATTACACTAACTTCATGCTTCCCCTAACATGACACATTGTCTGAGTGTGATGATCCAGATTCTTTAATCACCATTGACCACCTGAGGTGGAATAGGCAATTTACGTGGATATCATTTAACATTTTCATTGCATAGTATCTTGAAGCTAAATGAGCATTGAAAATAGTGTCCATAGATGATAACATACACCATAACATAAGATAAATACATTCAGTGACATCACGTAATGAAATCCTTGAAAATTAATGTCAATAGATTTTATATTCATAAATTCTGTTATATTGTAAAAAGGATTGATTAGTAACCAGTTTAGTAGCTTGCTCCTGAAGCTACTTATGTGAGCCGATCGAGAAGAAAATGGAAGTTTATTAAATATTTTTAGACTATTGAATAGATAGGAATTCCCTGTTCTTGTCAGCCTGTGCCTAGGTATGTCTAATTTTGTTTTGCCTCCGGTATTATGGTGGTGTATGTTTTCCCTCATTTCAAAATCTGATATATTGTTTTTTGCATACAATGCTGAGGCGTATATATAAAGATTAATAACTGTTAACATTTTCAGCTGAATGAACAGTGGCCGGCAGTGCTCTGATCTACCAGAATTGCTCATTGCCCGTATCACTTTCTTCTGAATTTTTAGAACTTAAGTGATGTGAAGAGAGTGTCCCCATATCAGCAGTCCATACTCTATATGTGACTGAAAGAGTCCAAAATAAATAACTCTTAAATATTCTTTTGTCACCAGGCTTCTCAGTTTCCACATTAAATACATAACTCGAGACAATTTTGTGCAGGTATGGTTGATGTGTGTTTCCCACGTTAACTTAGTCTACATGAATTCCTAGAATTTTAACTGCTTTCACCTCTACCTCTTTTGACAATCCTAGTATAATCTGTTGTTTTTTATCAGGATTGCAAAGTAGTGTATTTGATGAGAACCAATTTAGCGCTGCTTCCAGGCCATCTTGCATCATATCTTGCAGAACTGTTCATGCTGAGCAAGCAAAGTTGTGTCATCAGCATAACAAATAACAGTATTGGGGATACAATGGGGTAAATCATTGACTGCAATTATAAAAAGAAGGGCCCAAGGACAGAACCTTGTGGGACTCCTGTTTTAACTTCTAGCAATTGTGAGCCTTTGTTTCTGACAGAGGCAAACTGCTTCCTGTTGTTTAGGTATGATTCAATTACTGCCGATGCAGAGTCTTGTACACCATAGAATTTGAGTTTAGCAAGTAAGATATTATGAGAAATGCAGTCAAATGCCTTACTTAAATCACATAAAAGGCTTTATTTTTATTCTCAAAGGTTGTTAGTACTTCATTCACAATTGAAAGAACAGCAGTGATGGTATTTCTTCCCTTGCAGAAGCCAAATTGACTATTAGAGAGTAAGTTATGTGACTCAAAGTAGTAGTTTAGTTGGTTATAAATAAGAGATTCAAATATTTTCGAGAAAATGGGAACTATTGAAACTGGTTGGTAATTTTTGAGATCATGTTTGTCCCCTTTTTTATACATTGGGATAACTTTCGATATTTTTAGAGTTGTAGGATAGACTCCAAACTCTAGACACCTATTAAACAGAAAGGCCAAAGGTTCACTAATTATATGCACTGTTTTTTTTTTTTAATTATGTAATTGGACAAGCAAGAGTAGTCCATGCTCTTGGAGTTTGAGAACTTTGCCACAATTTTGTTCCTAATATTACTTACATTGTCCATGAAAAAACGTTTAACTTTATCCGGGTCAAGAGCTATGCTATGTTCATCATTCCTGCAATGCTCTCGTGCAACATGAGGAATAAATTGTGTATGTGCTGCAATTAAATGGCAATGCAATCACACTGCATATGACTTGGTTTTATATTTCACATTTCTCAACAATGTAAATCACAAGAAAAACGAGGAAGAAATGTAAGATAATTTTTATGTGGTATAAACTGTTACCATACAGAGAGACGTGGACAATTCAAGATTTTCGCTGCCAGTTTGCCATGTGATTATGACTTATTTAGTATCATGATCAGAAAAAGATCTTTCACAAACATACAAATGTTGATCAGAATATTGTAGCACTTTTATAACCTCGTTATGGAGATGTGGAAACTGTACATGAGGAAAGCAATGCAGAAATCTTGGACAGTTTTAATGTAAAAGGATTTGCCATTAAAATGGGAGTAACACTGCAGATCAATCAGTTAACATCTGCACATGCTTGGGGACACTTTCAACTGAAATGGCTAATGGTCTTGAAAGCGAGTGTAAGATGGCTATTGTCTTCAAAATGTTCAGAAAATTGTCCTTGTAATTCTTTCAGAGTCACAATGAATTCTTCAAGCCTCTCTTTTTCTTTAACACCATTGTGCTTAGAGAAATGGACAGTATTTTTTGTCAGAATTTGTCCCTTCCACAATGTGATTTTCTTTTTAAATACATCCCCATCAAATCAGAAATTAGCTGTTTTTCAGGTAGCTGTGTCTTACTGGGGACAATGTGCAATCATGTCCACTTACAATGCGAGGCCTGCAAATGACTCTGAATGTTGTAATTTTCTTTCCCACACTGGTTTGCTCTTCATTAATTCAACATCAGCGAGTTTTAAATCATTCCAGGCATGGCCCTTGACTTAGCCAACATACTTTGCAAATTAATTAATTAATCAATTAATTAAAATCTTCGCATGTTCCATGCATGCAAAAATAGCACAAAATCTTTCTTGATGTAAAGAATAATGAATCCCATCTAGCAATCATTGTAATTTTTTGTTCTTTCATTGTCAACTGAATCTTCAAACTCTTTTTGCATGTACTGTTATGTCATTCCATAGCAAATTTGCAGTAGCCATTGATTATGTAGTTGCATAATAGATACTGACAATTCTCATCCATCTCTTCTACACTGCAAAGCCCCCACGAGCATGCAGAAGTGCTGCAACATGACATGGAATGGACTCAACTAATGTCTCCAGGGCTGTCAATAAATGACTAATGTCTGCAGGCCTGTCAATAAATCTGTAAGAGTACAAGGGGTGGAGATCTCTTCTGAGCAACACATTGCAAGGCATCCCAGATATGCTCAATAATGGTCATGTCTGGGGAGTTTTGTGGCCAGCGGAAGTGATTAAACTCATAAGTGTGTTCCTGGAGCCACTCCGTAGCAATTTTAGAAGTGTGGGTTGTTGCTTTGTCTTGTTGGAATTGCACAATTCTGTTGGAATGCACAGGATGCAGGTGACCAGACAGGACGCTTACTTATGTGTCACCTGTCAGAGTCTCATCTAGATGTAACTGTGGTCCCATATCACTCCAACTGCATATGCCCCACAGTGTTGCAGAGCCTCCAACAGCTTGAACAGGACCTTTTTAGGCAAACATCTATTAGACCAGTCATATCGCAAACAAATAGCAAAGGGTAAACAGCATTCACACAACGATTCTCTAAACTGAAAAAGTTGTGCTGACCAAAATGTACCACCCTGCAACACTAAATGACGTGTCACACTGTGCGAAGTACTTCCGAGAAGGATCAATCAAAGGGGAGACAGACTGAGCCTCAGTTTACATTGGCTCATGGACCATTTGGAACACTGTGGCTGGCCCGTAGTTATAAAGATAAGTCTCTATTCCCCCCCCCCCCCCCCCCCCCCCAGCAGTAGTGACAAAAATAAAATATCAGAGTCCACTAATCTAAGTCTCTTCTGGGCTTTCTCATTATTGAGGGACTAAAAGTTGTGACACTTGTTCACAGTTATGGTCCTAACTTGTTCTATATTTTATAGCGTATAGTTTTCTGCACATAGGGTAAACAATTTCAGCTATTTACATGTTCCATGGATCATTTTGCACGATAGATTGTAATGGAGTAGCATAAGTCATTTTACATTCACACTGTAAATCAGTTTGTTACAAAAAAAGTAATTCCAACCTGCCACTTTTAGCACATTACAGTAATAGAAATCCTTCTACAGAACGAGAGGAGAAATGTTCTCAGTTTGTTATCAAATTTTATTTTGCTGTCTGTCAGACATTGTATATGTCTGGGTAAGTGACCAAACATTTTTGTCATAGATTTGTGCACCCCTTTTTGTATTAAACACAACCGTAATATGGGGTAATGAATGTCATTTTTCCTTCTGCTATTTTAATTATGAACCACATTGTTCCTTTTGAGCTTAGTGGATTATTTACAACAAAATTCATGAGGCAATAAACATACTGTGAAGCAGAATGCACAATTCCTGAAATCATTGATTAGCACAACTTATTATTCTTACAGAACATATTTGCGCAATGAAGACTTCCTTTCTTAAAGATGAGTTACTCCAGAACATTATTCTGTATGACATTATTGAATGAAAATATGATTTCTCTTCTCTCCCCAAGATTTGCAATGGTTCTCTGTGCAAATGTGGCTGAAGTGAGTTGTTTTAGGAGTTCCTTTTTTAAAAAAAAAAAAAAAAAAAAAAAGTTTCCACCCTATTTATTATTTCTGCACCATGTGTTATACTTATCGTTGGTGCAGTAGCTCTAGACGTGCAGAACTGAATTGTTGCGTCTTTTTTAAAATTGAGGGTAAGACCATTCACAAAAAACCAGCCAGTGATACTTTTAAGAACTTTGTTTACCATTTCTTCTGTTTCTGTACAGATGCTGCTGGTAAACCTTTTGGGATGTATGGTTGTGGTCCAAGAAGCTCTTCCGTTCCTGAAGTTTCATCCGGGACTGCGCTGGACATCCTCAGAGGCGCTCCTCTGCTGAGTCTTGCTGACTGATCGGTCCAACATCTGAGAGTGCCTCTGAGGATGTCCAGCGACATTCCTGGATGAAACGTCATGAACAGAAGAGTTTCTTGGACCACGACCTTATGTTCTGAAAGGTTTACCAACAGCTATGTCATCCAGTCATCAAAGCCTTCATTCTATGATCTGTACAGGTGCTTGGTTTTATTACAATACTAATGTTATCTGCAAAAAGAACTAATTCTGCTTGTCGTATACTAGACGGAAGATTGTTTACATATACGAGGAACAATAATGGTCCTAATATTAAACCTTGGGGAGCCCCATACGTGTTTCTCCTCAGTTAGATATATGTCCCCAGTGGGTTTTATTGGAAGTGCAAGATCTGGAGTTTTGGCTCTAGTCACTTCAGAATATGATGTACATATCTGCTCACATGCTCTATGTAAACCATGTACTAGACGAGTCACACATATTTTGTGCGGGAAGTTTACAGAAAGGCCTTTGGTTACTTTTCTTCTTAAAAGAAACAGCACTTCTAAACAAGAGTAAAATACTATCGAATTTCACCCCATTCCACCATAACTGAAGATGAATAAGCAAGCCATTGTTATATGATTTGATGCTGATGTTTCTTTACATGCTGATAGAAAACTCTGCTTGGAAAATATTTCATTGTTTTCTAGTACACCTACCACAACATTTCCTACTTTCCTACTAGCAGAGTCTGATCATTTGTCAATGCTTATCCCATGCCATTTCATATTTTTCTATTTTCATAAAGCATTTCTTCATAACAGTCAGGCACATACAGTTTTCTTAATGTTGATTCTTCTGGTGTTCCATAATTTACGTGTTTTGTAAGAAAATTCCTGAGCACCGGACTCTTCACTAAAGAAATATCACATGAAAGAAAAGTTTTGGATAAATCTGCATAATATTTGGAACTTTTTTAAATTAGGATATGTGAAGAGAAAGCTGTGTCACCTAAAAGAACTTGTCTGGTTGTTCTACATGAAGTGGACATTCTATGTTTACTACATGCTAAACACTGCAAGACTTCAGATTGCTGGTCTACATTTACTGATCCCACATTTTTGACTGAATAGTATCCTTCCATTACATGTTACAAAAGAGTGTGAACACTTGACTTTATTTACTGCATTATATCACCAATCATTTCATTAATATACTGTATAATCCTCCATTTTAAACAAGACATGGGCAACGACTGCAAATTGTTGCGTATATTGAGTCACCCACCCACATCATAAATAAGGGATTCCCCTTTTAGATAGCGAGACAGGCACATGTAGTGGAGGTCAGTCACTATGCAGTACATTTATGAATGAAGCTCATTCAAATTGTGTTCTCATAATACAAAAATTATTAGATTTTCTGTTAACTTAAAAATTCTAAGAAGGGAAAGTGACAAATTGTGTTTTAGCAATATTATTTAAAATATATATTTACTTATACATTGCAAAAATATATTACTGAAGTGGGCTGCTTCGGGAATTTCTGTCTTAGTTACAGCTTTTTATCTATAAGTAAAAAAATATTTATTTACCTAAAAATCTGCTTCTTACAGATGACACATGATTGGGAAAGGTACACTGTCATTCTGTTGGTGGCATCATACACAAACAATTGGTTCTGGCAAGAGACAACTGATGTGGCTAATAGGAGGAAGGACTCTGTGTAACCAGTGTACTATCAGCTGAACCTCTGATTTTTAAGAGCAGGTGGTTTTAGAAAAAGCTAATATTTGAGATAAATACTAGAAAAGCAAAGGAGTACAGCTTGAACAAGACTAAAATGAAAAATGCTTCTGGATTTTGTATTATCCCAAAATATAAGAAGTATCTTAAATGAAAATATGTAAAGTGAAATGTTAAAAGGAAGATTCTCTACACTTATCACAACCTCTCTGTAAGTCACAGAAATTGACTAAGTGCCTCCACATGGCAATGTGTTGGTATTATAGTACAATTAATAGAAAGGAATTAGTTATACATGGAGAGAGGGGGGACCACTGCGAAGTTCCAGGCTCAATACCTAAATTAAGGTTGTATCAAATACTTTTGATAGTTTGCCATATCAGAGAATTCGAGAACACACTAACATGGAATCCTACCTATGTACAGGCAACTGTTACAGAAAGTAGTTTTCTGCTTTCCCAGGTAGTTCAGGAGAGTGTTTTATCTCCTGTTTAAATGTTACCTACAGTACTGACAAGGAATACTGCAGTGTTGATCAGCTATTAATTCTTAGACTCACTTATCTTATACGAAATAGATGTTAAATTTTACAATAATAAAACTTTCTCTGACAACATTGGTTAAGTAATAACAGGGAAACACCTACTAAGAAGACTGCCTACACTACGCTTGTCCGTCCTCTTTTAGAATACTGCTGCGCAGTGTGGGATCCTTACCAGATAGGACTGATGGAGTACATCGAAAAAATTCAAGGAAAGGCAGCACATTTTGTATTATCACGAAATATGGGAGAAAGTGTCACAGAAATGATACAGGATTTGGGCTGCACATCATTAAAAGAAAGGCTTTTTTGGTTGCGACGGAATCTTCTCACGCAATTCCAATCACCAACTTTCTCCTCCGAATGTGAAAGTATTTTGTTGGCACTGACCTACATAGGGAGGAACGATCACCAAGATAAAATAAGGGAAATCACAGCTCGTGTGGAAAGATACAGGTGTTCATTCTTTCCACACGCTATACAAGATTGAAATAATAGAGATTTGTGAAGGTGGTTTGATGAACCCTCTGCCAGGCACTTAAATGTGATTTGCAGAATATCCATGTAGATGTAGAACATTTTTTTCAGTTCAGTTTCGGTAATAAAACAAAATCATTGTTAGACCCAAATAGAAAAAGTATGAGGAAATATGCACTGCTCTCTCACATTCCATGAGAGTTTTTTTTAATACTGTCCAGTTTTCATTTCTGTATCTGTCATTTTTTTTATCATTTGATAATATAAAATAGAAATGGCACGATGATTTGTTGGTTAAGCAGTTTTGAATGACATAATTATTTCTGCCTTCATTTTTATAATCTTCCATTTCAGTGCCATCATTCAAGCAGTTGTCTTAGATTCAATGGATGATTTTACCAAGGTCCAAAGCTTTGTAAAGCACAGTTGCTCATTTGTGTGTGTACTAGAGAAGAGTGTACTTCAGTATACTGAATAATGTTTTTCTATGAAAAGAGAAACAGAGAAGACATTGTGAATTGGCAGGTCGCTCATTCATTAGTCTTTGCTCCCCAGTAGCAGCAATAGGAGAGTTCTAACAAGAAGTGAGCTACTTATTTAGTTTGGCCTGCTTTCACAATTAACGTTCACAAATTTCCCCTGTTTCTGTAGTAGAGATTTCCACAGTTCTTAATATGGATGGGGACTGTCTGAATGCTATGTTCTGATGCAGGCTTAGTTGGTGACCATTTTCTCACATCTCCAGATAGTACTGGTTTCAGTCATGCAGTGGCGAATTGGATGGTGGGTTCAAGAGACATTCAGTACATTCCACTTGCCTCCCCGATCAATCCACTACTGTGGTCAGCCCAGTTACTGGCCACATTGATGTTGACCCCTCACCCATGGTAGAGGGGGAGATTGATTTGAGCTGACGCAGACAGCAAAAGACATTTTGCGGGACTGATCCAGTCACTTGGCCTGTTTCAGAGGAAGCCTCTCAGCATACAAGATGTGAGTATTCAGAGAGGTTGGGATGATTAGTAGTTGGAGCTCCACTGTTAATCTCTTGATGGAGCTCCTTAGGTGCATGGCTGGCAAGGAGGGGAGGAAGGCCAGTGTGAAGTCTGTGTGCATACTGGAGAGAGTCATCTAGATGTGGAATGGGTCATTCTGAATGCCATGAAGAGCACAGGGTGCAGCCAACTGGGGGGTGTGATTCATGCTGGTGCTAATGATCACTTTGCATTGGAAGATATACTTCCTGGTTTCTTGCAGCTCCCTGAAGTAGTAAAGAGAGCCGTTCTTGCTTTCAAGATGAAGTTGGAGATCACCATCTGCAGGATCACTGGCAAGTCCAACTGTGGACCTGTGGTACAGAGGATCTGAAGTAGAGGCTGAACAGGTCTGCTAATGTACAGGCTGCAGCTGCCTTGATTTACACTGTAGGGTGGAGGGGTGTCAGGATCTGCTTAATAGATCTTAGGCTCATTACACACAAGCAGTGACTACACAGTGGTTGCTGTGTGGAGTGGAGTTGATGGTTTTTTAGGTTACAAGATTGCAGAAGTATGGAAAAAAAAGGTTCAGTGTCAAAGAGTGCATGTTGGACACTGGCAAAGGGTATACCTATAAGCTGACCCAACGGTAGGAATTATTGGTATTATAGTTGTAAAGTGTGAACTGTGTTTGGAAAGAACCACAGCTCCAAGCACTTATAGGAAGCATTGAAACAGACATAGTTATAGGCTCTGAAAGCTGGCTAAAACCAGAGGTAAATTCAGTTTTCACCAAGGCGGCGGTGTTTTCATTGCTGTTAGAAGTAGTTTATCTTGTACTGAAATTGAAGTCGGTTATACTCGACAATCTGACACTCTGGCTCAAATGACATAGGTACTGAAGGGTTCAAGGAAAATTGGGGGTCTCATTTCAAATAGTTAGCTGACTCATTATATCATAGTTGCAGGTAACTTCAATATACCGATGAGAAGTTGGTGGAAAATACATATTTAATGTTGGTGGGAGGCACAAAACATCATCTGAAATGGTACTGAATATTATTTTGAGCAGTTAGTTCAGGAGCACACACAATGTGTAAATGGTTGCAATAAAAAAAAAAAAAATACTAGTTGTCTTGGCGACAATCAATCTTGAGCAAATACAGTGCATGATGATGGGTACAGGAATTAGTGTCTGAAGCAAAACAAGCACTGTATTGTGTGTGTGATACAGATGCAAATGAATGTGCTGGGACTTACCCAGTTTTCTGCCAGTAGCACCACGTTACCTTAATATGTCTGGTAGCGCGCAAGTATTGCACAACAATTAAGTATAAAATTAAAAGTCAAAATTAAAAGTCAAATTTTACTTTGTTAAAGTACATTTTAAGGGGATATGGAGGGCAATTTTTATCCCTATTCTGCCAATGCTATTTTACCCCTGAATAGTTACACTTTTCAAAATAACTATGTGATAAAACAATGAAATTTTTACTGCATATATATATATATATATATATATATATATATATATATATATATATATATAAACAAAGATGATGTGACTTACCGAACGAAAGTGCTGGCAGGTCGACATATCCTCTTTCCTGATGAGGCAACAGTTTGTTGCGAAAGCTTGAATGTTGTGTGTATGTTTGTGTTTGTTTCTCTGTCTATCGACGTGCCAGCGCTTTCGTTTGGTAAGTCACATCATCTTTGTTTTTAAAGAGATATATATATATATATATATATATATATATATATATATATATATATATATATATATATATATGGAATGTTTCCCTCTATTATATTCAATCATATATATATATATATATATATATATATATATATATATATATATATATATATATATATATATATATATCGTGGGAAAAATTATATATAAAAACAAAGATGAGGTGACTTACCGAACAAAAGCGCTGGCAGGTCGATAGACACACAAACATACACACAAAATTCAAGCTTTCGCAACAAACTGTTGCCTCATCAGGAAAGAGGGAAGGAGAGGGGAAGACGAAAGGAAGTGGGTTTTAAGGGAGAGGGTAAGGAGTCATTCCAATCCCGGGAGCGGAAAGACTTACCTTAGGGGGAAAAAAGGACAGGTATACACTCGCACACACGCACATATCCATCCACACATACAGACACAAGCAGACATATTTAAAGACAAAGAGTTTGGGCAGAGATGTCAGTCGAGGCTGAAGTGTAGAGGCAAAGAAGTTGTTGAGAAGACAGGTGAGGTATGAGTGGCGGCAACTTGAAATTAGCGGAGATTGAGGCCTGGCGGATGACGAGAAGAGAGGATATACTGAAGGGCAAGTTCCCATCTCCGGAGTTCGGATAGGTTGGTGTTGGTGGGAAGTATCCAGATAACCCGGACGGTGTAACACTGTGCCAAGGTGTGCTGGCTGTGCACCAAGGCATGTTTAGCCACAGGGTGATCCTCATTACCAACAAACACTGTCTGCCTGTGTCCATTCATGCGAATGGACAGTTTGTTGCTGGTCATTCCCACATAGAATGCATCACAGTGTAGGCAGGTCAGTTGGTAAATCACGTGGGTGCTTTCACACGTGGCTCTGCCTTTGATTGTGTACACCTTCCGGGTTACAGGACTGGAGTAGGTGGTGGTGGGAGGGTGCATGGGACAGGTTTTGCATCGGGGGCGGTTACAAGGATAGGAGCCAGAGGGTAGGGAAGGTGGTTTGGGGATTTCATAGGGATGAACTAACAGGTTACGAAGGTTAGGTGGACGGCGGAAAGACACTCTTGGCGGAGTGGGGAGGATTTCATATTCCCATATTCTATTTTCTCAGGCTTGTCTGACATTTGGCATCACCCCCAAAGGCCTCACACTTAAAGTTCCCATCTCTGGCTGCAACCCCTCCTTCCATCAGTCCCTATACCAGTTCCAAACTGAACAATCCATTGCCCTCACCCACCTAATCCTTGACCTACACATCAACTCAGCCAATGAACACACCCGTCAACTCCTATCCTTAATAAAAGTCCTTAATCTTTCCTCTCCCACATCCACACCGGCTGTTCAGAGCATCCTCCTACAGGCCAACCGTAAATTAGAACAGCATGCCACCCTCCACCTCAAAAAACTATCCAATCTCCTGGTTTCCCACCTCCGGAAAGGCAACTCACTCACCCTTCACAACCTTTCCAGCAAACCTCAACCTCCTCTCATTGCACACAAACCCAGTCTCTCCCATCTACTCAATCTCCCACCTCCAGCTTCACTCCCTCCAAAACCTCAAAATTCCGATCAACACAATCTGGAACCACAACACCCTAATTCAGTAGTTAACCTTTCCTCCAAACCTCTCTCCCAAACCGAAACCTCTGTCCTATCAAAAGGCCTCACCTTCAGCCCCACTCCCAGATTCAACCAAACAGCCCTCGTCAAAGATTTACTGTCCTACACTCGTACTCTCTGCTGGAAGTATCACTTTGCCACGAAGAAAAATGATCCTAATCCTACTCCTAATGATCCGACTCCTCAAGACACCATCCAAATTGAACCCTGCCTGGAACAGTTCCGTCCTCCATCACAGCGGGACCCACCTCCTCTTCCTCAAAATCACCCTCTCCAAACCTTCCAGGAATTTCTGACTTCCAGCCTTGCATCTCAATCCTTCTTAAAAAAAACCTTAATCCTACACCCAACATCACCACTGCTGAAGCCCGGGCTATCCGTGATCTGAAGGCTGACCGATCCATCGTCATTCTTCCGGCGGACAAGGGTTCCACGACCGTGGTACTTGATCGTCGGGAGTATGTGGCTGAGGGACTGCGTAAGCTTTCAGACAACACCACATACAAAGTTTGCCAAGGTAACCCCATTCCCGATGTCCAGGCGGAGCTTCAAGGAATCCTCAGAACCTTAGGCCCCCTGCAAAACCTTTCACCTGACTCCATCAACCTCCTGACCCCACCGACACCCCGCACCCCTACCTTCTACCTTCTTCCTAAAATCCACAAACCCAATCATCCCGGCCGCCCCATTGTAGCTGGTTACCAAGCCCCCACAGAACGTATCTCTGCCTACGTAGATCAACACCTTCAACCCATTACATGCAGTCTCCCATCCTTCATCAAGGACACCAACCACTTCCTTGAACGCCTGGAATCCTTACCCAATCTGTTACCCCCGGAAACCATCCTTGTAACCATTGATGCCACGTCCTTATACACAAATATTCCGCACGTCCAGGGCCTCGCTGCGATGGAGCATTTCCTTTCACGCCGATCACCTGCCGCCCTACCTAAAACCTCTTTCCTCATTACCTTAGCCAGCTTCATCCTGACCCACAACTTCTTCACTTTTGAAGGCCAGACATACCAACAATTAAAGGGAACAGCCATGGGTACCAGGATGGCCCCCTCGTACGCCAACCTATTCATGGGTCGCTTAGAGGAAGCCTTCTTGGTTGCCCAAGCCTGCCAACCCAAAGTTTGGTACAGATTTATTGATGACATCTTCATGATCTGGACTCACAGTGAAGAAGAACTCCAGAATTTCCTCTCCAACCTCAACTCCTTTGGTTCCATCAGATTCACCTGGTCCCACTCCAAATCCCATGCCACTTTCCTTGACGTTGACCTCCACCTGTCCAATGGCCAACTTCACACGTCCGTCCACATCAAACCCACCAACAAGCAACAGTACCTCCATTATGACAGCTGCCACCCATTCCACATCAAACGGTCCCTTCCCTACAGCCTAGGTCTTCGTGGCAAACGAATCTGCTCCAGTCCAGAATCCCTGAACTATTACACCAACAACCTGAAAACAGCTTCCGCATCCCGCAACTACCCTCCCGACCTGGTACAGAAGCAAATAACCAGAGCCACTTCCTCGTCCCCTCAAACCCAGAATCCCCCACAGAAGAACCCCAAAAGTGCCCCACTTGTGACAGGATACTTTCCGGGACTGGACCAGACTCTGAATGTGGCTCTCCAGCAGGGATACGACTTCCTCAAATCCTGCCCTGAAATGAGATCCATCCTTCATGAAATCCTCCCCACTCCGCCAAGAGTGTCTTTCCGCCGTCCACCTAACCTTCGTAACCTGTTAGTTCATCCCTATGAAATCCCCAAACCACCTTCCCTACCCTCTGGCTCCTATCCTTGTAACCGCCCCCGATGCAAAACCTGTCCCATGCACCCTCCCACCACCACCTGCTCCAGTCCTGTAACCCGGAAGGTGTACACAATCAAAGGCAGAGCCACGTGTGAAAGCACCCACGTGATTTACCAACTGACCTGCCTACACTGTGATGCATTCTATGTGGGAATGACCAGCAACAAACTGTCCATTCGCATGAATGGACACAGGCAGACAGTGTTTGTTGGTAATGAGGATCACCCCGTGGCTAAACATGCCTTGGTGCACAGCCAGCACACCTTGGCACAGTGTTACACCGTCTGGGTTATCTGGATACTTCCCACCAACACCAACCTATCCGAACTCCGGAGATGGGAACTTGCCCTTCAGTATATCCTCTCTTCTCGTCATCCGCCAGGCCTCAATCTCCGCTAATTTCAAGTTGCCGCCACTCATACCTCACCTGTCTTTTCAACAACTTCTTTGCCTCTACACTTCAGCCTCGACTGACATCTCTGCCCAAACTCTTTGTCTTTAAATATGTCTGCTTGTGTCTGTATGTGTGGATGGATATGTGCGTGTGTGCGAGTGTATACCTGTCCTTTTTTCCCCCTAAGGTAAGTCTTTCCGCTCCCGGGATTGGAATGACTCCTTACCCTCTCCCTTAAAACCCACTTCCTTTCGTCTTCCCCTCTCCTTCCCTCTTTCCTGATGAGGCAACAGTTTGTTGCGAAAGCTTGAATTTTGTGTGTGTGTTTGTGTTTGTTTGAGTGTCTATCGACCTGCCAGCGCTTTCGTTCGGTAAGTCACCTCATATATATATATATATATATATTTTTTTTTTTTCTATTGGTGTACAAGGTGTATATATATATATATATGAGGTGACTTACCGAACGAAAGCGCTGGCAGGTCGATAGACACGCAAACAAACACAAACACACACACAAAATTCAAGCTTTCGCAACAAACTGTTGCCTCATCAGGAAAGAGGGAAGGAGAGGGAAAGACGGAAGGAAGTGGGTTTTAAGGGTGAGGGTAAGGAGTCATTCCAATCCCGGGAGCAGAAAGACTTACCTTAGGGGGAAAAAAGGACGGGTATACACTCGCACACACACCCATATCCATCCACACATATACAGACATATTTAAAGACCATCCTTGTTTATATATATATATATATTTACAAGTAAAATGAACCTAATACCTCTTATGGTTTTGAAGAAAAAAAATTATTCTTTCACTAGTAAAATTTTACTTTTTTTATATTAATTATTATAAAACAGTTTCTGATTGTTTGGTGGCTCTCAATTTACTTGTAATAACTTATTACCATCTGCAGTACAAATTGACCAAATTTCATGTTTCTAACCGCATTAGTTTATCAAATAATGGTACCTAAAAGTAATAAAAAAATTTAGTTTTGAGAAAAATCAATTTAAAGTTTAATATTACAATTGTAGTACAGTTATTGATGAGAATTACTTACCACTAATATTTTCCTGCACCATACTGAGCATCATCTGAATCACACTGATCTTCTTTTGTGCATTTTAACTTAACAACATCTGCTTTGCAGATTCTCTCTATATCTATTTGCACCAAGGATTTTGCAGTATTTCACAAATACTGTTTTTGGTAACTGGTCCCAAATGACAGAATTCACAAATTCATTTAAATTTTGGGTTTTCCCATGAAGACATTTCTTCAACAAGGTATCTTTACAAAGGTCTCTAAATATGGGTTTAATTTCATTCATTAGTGATGCAGGTAAAGAATTTTTGTAGTCGTATCTGACACTTCTCCTGTACGTGCACTAAGTGTCCGGATCATTCGGGCAAAGACCGCACACTAGATTTTCATTTGTGGAAAGCTTATGGAAAAAGATAGCCCATACAGCTTTTTTCATGTTTTCTGGATTCCCTACATTTCTTCTTATGGCCAAGCCATAATAATTCTGTAATCTATCTATTTCAACATTTGTGAAGCGACCTTTACCACCTGTCTTCTTACCATCTTCCAATACTGTTTTTGACTTTTCTTTCAATAATCTTCTCAACCTGGACCCCATCCTCTTCTGGAAATACCCAATGCACTCTAATTTAGAAATTGTGACATTAGAACCATAGGGTTGTTCTGCACATACCCGGTCATAAGCCTTGCTGTCACCGTCCACAGATTGCACAGGGTGTCAGGGAAACCATCATACCTTATTAAAAAAATTGTCATATTTATATAAAACAAAAACTGTTTCACACAGGAAAGACCAGGCATTTCAAATATGCTAAAATCTAAAAATTGAATTTTTGAAGCCTACTTGCCTTCCGTCTCCCCTTAATGTAATAACGTTTCAAATATCAAGTCTTAATGTACCGGGACTTGATAGTTTCTGCAAAAATGCAGTTTTATGAAAAAAGTTGAGCCGCGATAGGCACGATAAAAAGATTCACACAAACATAGCTTCCAGCCATTAAGGCCTTTGTCAGCAGTACACACACACACACACACAAACGCAAACGTAACTTGCTCACACATATGCAGTCTCAGAGAGCTGAAACTACAATGCGAGCAGCAGCACCGGTGCATGATGGGAGTGGCGACTGAGTGGGGGTAAGGAGGAGGCTGGGGCAGGGAGGGGGAGGGATAGTACCGTGGGAGTGATGGACAATGAAGTGTTGCAGTTTAGACGGAGGGTAGGAGAGAAGGTGCGGAGAGGGGAGGGGGTAAGTAGTGGAAAGGAGAGAAATAAAAATAAAAGACATTATAAGACTGGGTGTGGCAGTGAAATGACGGCTGTGTGTGCTGGAATGGGAACAGGGAGGGGGCTGGATGGGTGAGGACCGTGACTAACGAAGGTTGAGGCCAGGAGGGTTATGGGAATGTAGGATGTATTGTCGAGAAAGTTCCCACCTGTGCAAGTCAGAAAAGCTGGTGTTGGTGGGAAGGATCCATATGGCACAGGCTGTGAAGCAGTCATTGAGATGAGGGGTATCATGTTTGGCAGCGCATTCAGCTGTTGTTGGTGGCTGTTCACGCAGACAGACAGCTTGTTGGTTGTCATGCCAACATAGAATGCAGCACAGTGGTTGCAGCTTAGCTTGTAGATCACGACTGGTTTGATGTGATAGGTAATGTTAGTGACTGGACTGGAGTAGGTGGTGGCAGGATGATGTATGGGACAGGTCTTGCATCTAGGTCTGTTACAGGGGTATGAGCCAGGAGGTAAGGGATTGGGAGGATGGACGAGATCTTATAATCCTACCTGCAGACAAAGGCTCCACCACTGTAGTTTTGAACCACAAGGATTAAGTGGCGGAAGGACTCCGTCAGCTGTCAGATACTTCCACCTACAAACCATACCACAGTGATCCCATTCCAGCAATGCAGCAGGATCTCCAGTCACTACTCAAATCCTTAGGCCCATCCCAGAACCTCTCCCCAGAGTCCACCTCTCTACTTACCCCAACCACTCCCTGCACTCCCACCTTCTACATGCTTCCTAAATTCCATAGACCCAACCACCCAGGACGCCCCATTGTGGCCGGTTACTGTGCCCCCACTGAGAGAATCTCTGCTCTCGTAGACCTACACCTTCAACCTATTACCCAGAACCTATCCTCCTATATAAAAGATACCAACCACTTCCTTGACCAACTCTCCACAGTTCCTCTCCCTTTACCATATGGTGCCCTGCTCATCACTATTGATGCCTCCTCTCTGTACACTAACATTTATAATGCCCATGGCCTTACTGTTATCAAACACTACCTTTCCAGATGCCCTATGGATTCCAAACCAACAACCTCCTTCCTAGTCTCCATGACCAACCTTATCCTCACACAGAATTACTTCTCCTTTGAAGGCATTACCTACAAACAAATCTGCAGTACAGCTATGGGCACCCGCATGGCACCATCCTATGCTAACCTATTCACGGACCATCTAGAGGAATCCTTCCTAAAAACCTAGAATCTTAAACCCCTCACCTGGTTCAGATTCATTCATGACATCTTTGCTGTCTGGATTGAAGGTGAGGACACCTTATTCACATTCCTCCAGAACCTCAACAACTTCTCCCCCATTTGCTTCACCTGGTACTACTCAACCCAACAAGCTACCTTCCTAGAAGTTGACCTCCACCTCAGAGATTGCTACATCAGTACCTCCATCCATATCAAACCTGCTAACCATCAGCAACACCTCCACTTTGACAGCTGCCACCCATTTCATACCAAGAAGTCCCTTCCGTACAGCCTAGCCACCCGTGGTCGTCGCATCTGCAGTGACGAGCAGTCCCTCTCTAAATATACCGAGGGTCTCACTGAAGCCTTCACTGATCTTGATTTTCCTCCCAACCTTGTACAAAAACAAATCTCCTGTGCATTATCTTTCCAGTCTCCCACCACCTCCCAAAGTCCCACAGTCGGACCACAGAAGAGCATTCCCCTCGTAACTCACAAGGGAACCTCCCCATCGCACCCCCCTCAGATTTAGTTATAAGTTGGCACAGTGCATAGGCCTTGAAAAACTGAACACAGATCAATTGAGAAAACAGGAAGAAGTTGTGTGGAACTGTGAAAAAATAAGCAAAATATACAAACTGAGTTGTTCATGGGCAGATAGGCAACATCAAGGACAATCGGAACGCAGGAGCGCCGTGGTCTCGTGAGCAGCTGCGGAACAAAAGGTCCTTGGTTCAAATCTTCCATCGAGTGAAAAGTTTAATTTTTTATTTTCAGTTTATGTGACAAACTCTTATGTTTTCATCACTTTTTTGGGAGTGATTATCACATCCACAAGAAAACCTAAATCGGGCAAGGTAGAAGAATCTTTTTACCCATTCGCCAAGTGTACAAGTTAGGTGGGTCGACAACATATTCCTGTCATGTGACGCACATGCCGTCACCAGTGTCTTATAGAATATATCAGATGTGTTTTCCTGTGGAGGAATCGGTTGACCTATGTGACCTTGCGATCAAATGTTTTCGGTTCCCATTGGAGAGGCATGTCCTTTCGTCTACTAATCGCACGGTGTTGCGATGCGGTCGCAAAACACAGACACTAAACTTATTACAGTGAACAGAGACGTCAATGAACGAACGGACAGATAATAACTATGCAAAAATAAAGAAAGTAAAATTTTCACTCCAGGGAAGACTCCAACCAAGGACCTCTCGTTCTGCAGCTGCTCACGCTACCACGGCGCTCCTGATTTCATATGGTCCATGATGTTGCCTATGTGGCCCATGGACTACTCAGTTTGTATATTTTGCTTATTTTTTCACAGTTCCACACAATTTCTTCCTGTTTTCTCAATTGATCTGTGTTCAGTTTATCAAGGCCTATCCACTGTGCCAACTTATAACTAAATCTGAGGGGGGTGCGATGGGGAGGTTCCCTTGTCAGTACCATCCGGGACTGGAGCAACTGAATTACATTCTCTGCCAGGTTTTGGACTACCTCTTGTTGTGCCCTGAAATGAGAAATGTCCTACCCATTATCCTTCCCACCCCTCCTACCGTGGTATTCCGCTGTCCACCAAGCCTACACAGTGTACTCGTCCATACTTACACAACCCCTGCTCCCAATCCCTTACCTCATGGCTCATACCCCTGTAATAGACCTAGATGCAAGACCTGTCCCATACAGCCTCCTACCACCACCTACTCCAGTCCAGTCACTAACATTACCTATCACATCAAAGGCAGGGCTACCTGTGAAACCAGTCATGTGATCTACAAGCTAAGCTGCAACCACTATGCTGCATTCTATGTTGGCATGACAACCAACAAGCTGTCTGTCCACATGAACGGCCACTGACAAACTGTGGCCAAAAGAAAAGTGGACCACCCTGTTTCTGAACATGCTGCCTAACATGATACCCCTCAGCTTAATGACTGCTTGACAGCCAGTGCCATATGGATCCTTCCCACCAACACCAGCTTTTCTGAATTGCACAGGTGGGAACTTTCCCTACAATATATGCTACATTCCCATAACCCTCCTGGCCTCAACCTTCGTTAGTCACTGTCCTCACCCATCCAGTCCCCTCCCTGTTCCCATTCCAGCACACACAGCCGTCATTTCACTGCCACACCCAGTCTTTTAATTTCTTTTATTTTTATTTCTCTCCTTTCCGCTACTTACCCCCTCCCCCCTCTGCATCTTCTCTCCTACCCTCCGTCTAAACTGCAACACTTCACTTGAGACTCTGTGTGTGTGTGTGTGTGTGTGTGTGTGTGTGTGTGTGTGTGTGTGTGTGTGTCTTCTGCTGACAAAGGCCTTAATGGCCGAAAGCTATGTTTGTGTGAATCTTTTTATCATGCCTGTCGCGGTTCAGCATCTCTGCTATATGGTGAGTAGCAACTTTCCTTCTCTCTTATTGTTCAAATGTAGTATTCATTTGAGTATTATTAGTCAAGGCATAAGAGAATTTGATAGGAACGTGCCATAGAAGTCGCCTATGAATTGCTAGTTGTGCTGTTAAGAATAGGAAGATTTGTGATTTTCGAAGTGTTGTCTGAGAGATACTTAACTAAATATAAGTTTGAATAGAACTTTGTACTTTCATTTATAATCATAGTCCTGATCCCACTAAGTAGAAGGAAAATAGAAACATTTCTTTCAGTGGGCTGGACCAGAATGTGGCCATGCAGACTGGGAACTAAGGTCAGTATGTTCTCCATCACTTTCTGGCTAACCACAAAATTAGTTGCCAGCCTCGCGTAAGAAAGACAGCGTAATATACAACTACTATACAACCAACTCCTCTTCTTAATAAAACCTGCTGCCCCACATGCCCACAAGGTGGTTCCATACAGACTGAATATTGTAACATCCAAATCTATCTAAAATTAATGCAAAATATAACTATTAAAAAAGGATAAGAATTTGCCTGATGGCTCGACAAGAGAGAGTCTCTGTCCCTCTCGAATTAACTACATAAGTGTTGAGTAGATGTGGCTTAGATTCAAAGTAGTAGTACTGATGGCAGTTGAGAGGTTCATATCCAGTAAATTAAGAGAAACTGCACAGGTCCCCCATCATCCACAAAGCAGTTCAGGACGCTTTTGCAGATGCGATGAAATAACATGCAAGATTTAATAGAAAGAAAAATTTTGAAGATTGATGTTGTTTTACATAAGCTCCAAAATCAGCTTGGACTTCAGTGCGAGATGCTTTTAATAGCTTACACAATGACACTCTGTCTTGAAATTTGGTAGAACATTTGGAGAGATTTTAATCACATGTAATGTACACCAACAGCACAATCATTAACTTCACTGTGCTGTGGCAATGGTACTGGTGCTGATGACAGGCCACTACAGAAGAGTGACTGAACTTCATTCTCCAAACTTTCTTCACCAAAGAAGATGCATTAAATATTTCAGAATTCAAATCAAAAGTAGCTGCCACCATAAGTAACTTAAAAGTAAATACTCTTGGTGTAGTCAAGCAATTCAAGCCATTTAATGAAGGCTAGTCTTCTTGTGCCGATTGTATACCAGTGAGGTTCCTTTCAGAGTGCACTGTGCAATAGCTACATACTTAGCAATGCTGTAAGATTTTGGAACACATACTGTGTTTGACAGTTATGAAATACCTAAAAGAAATCAGTTGCAGACACATAGCCAGCACAGATTTAGAAAATATCAGTCTTTCAGTATGCAACTAGCCCTCATTCCCATGAAGTAATGAGTATGATTGACAGGGGCTCTCAAGTTCATTCCATGTTTCCAGATTTCCAGAAGGTTTTTGATATTGGTCCTCGCAAGTGGCTGTCTAATCAGATAGTGTGTGTATGGAGTAATGTCTCAGTTTTGTGACTGGATGCATGAGTCCCTGTCAAAGAGGTTACTGTTTGTAATAACTGATGGAAAGTCATTGAGTAAAATGGAAGTGATATCTAGCTTCATACCAGAAAGTGTTATAGGCCCTTTGCTGTTTGAGAGATTATGTAACCAGTCCTCTTTGATTGTTTGCAAATGATGTTGTCATTTACAATGTAGTAAAGTCATCAAAAGATTGTCATGAAGTACAAAATGGTTTGCACAAGATATCTATATGGTGTGGAAAGAGGCAATTCATGCTGTACATTAAAAAATGAGATCCTCACATTACTGAGAAGAATTCATTAAATATCAGCTACACGATAAATAATAAAAATTTAAAGGTTGTTGTTTCAACTAAATACCAAATACTGACTGTATACTGATGTTATAGTAAGGTGTGATTACTTGTAAAATTCAGGTGAGGCAGTTTACAGTTGATGTCAAATTAAGACTAAGTAAAAATTATTATTACTGAGTTGTGTAATGTAATGTGAAATTTCACTGGTGTGAAATCTGTTAACTGTAATGACTTGGACTCAAATTACTGTTTCATAGATACATTCTTCTATGTGCTGTTCAGTTTAAACCCATATCTACAGTTTAGAGTATGTGTCTTCCGTCACCATATTTGTTTTGTAATAAACCTACCACTTTTATTCCTGCATTTCACCTAAATAATACTGTAAAATTTGAAACTAATAACACTTTCAGATACCAGAGAGAAACAATTAATAGACACAATGCAATAAAACTGCAAAGTTCTATTTCTGACATGTACCCTCTTAGTCAGCAGATTGGTAAACCCACACGCTATGCATCTTTTATTGTGTTACTGTGTAGACAAAAACTGCTGCTTCTTTTGTTAACATGAACTTGCCATTGAGTTAAGGAATAATCTTCTGAGATAATGAAGTTTCAAAATAAAAAAATAAATAAAAAATTAAAAAATTCAGCAGAAGTAAGTAGTAGGCCTGGTGTTGAAAGGAGAGAATAAAACACATCAAAGTGCCTATCCAAAAAGTTGCAATTTTATACTTCCAAGTACTTTGCTGTTGAATTATACTTTTGGCAAGTTGAAAAATCTGTTCAGATGAGCACAATTGTATGCAGCCACAACAGAAAGAAAAAAGTTCTACATGGAATTTTCTTTGCTGCACACCACTTGCAGTAGATTTTTCTATACTGATGTGAAAGTTAACAAGGCATTCCAGACATGAAGTTTGTAGCTTTCTAAAGGAAATTTTATTAGCTGTATGTTTCATAAATTTACTCTAAATTTGGAGTCTGAGGTTGCAGATTGTCACAAACAAAGTAGGAATCAGTGTTCAGTGCCAGTAATCATCAAAGCATACAGTACGTAACTCTTGTTCTTCAGAAATAATTAGCTCTATAATAACAACAAAATTGTAATGCTGGGCATATGTCCATTTCAACATGCTAATCTCCAAAACTATTAGACAGATTTCATGCACTTTGCCTCATTGCATCAAAATCGGATCATGGAAAAAAATGATATAGTTGTTTAAAGTTTTATTTAAAACTATCTTCATGGGGGTTTTTGCAGGTAACTTGAGTGTAGCTCAGGGCAATGAACGTGTAGACAATATTTCATAAAATTGGATCTCATATACTAGTATATCTAAAATTATCTGCTGAGCTTAATAGTTCACATGTTTAATTATCACAATGTAGTACAGCAAAGAATCAACAGATGGTAGTGCTAGTTTTGTAGTACAGCGAGCGCATTGCTGCTGCTGCATGCTACGCTGCTGAGGCTGACAAAGAGCTGAGACAGCATATGTGTGCTGTGGTGAGATGTAAGCAGAATTGTAGTGTTGTCCTTATGACACAAAGCAAATTTTGTCGTGTTTCTCGTGCAACAATATGGGCAATGAGGCGGTGAGAAGAGAGCTATGGCAGCAAAGGGGCCTTTGGTCATGCAACTCATAGTCTGCTTAGCGATGAATGACAGAAGATGATCACACACACATCCCTCCTCTGTATATTAAAAGCAGAGGGACATCATGGACAAAGGTATACAATATGATTGCTGGCTGCTACAGGGACAAAGCCAACATCAAGCCCATTGACTCTAATGCTGCAATTGAACTGCAAGTGGCAAACAAGGCCAACCACAGTGCACTCTAGAGCACTTTGGGCACGCAGATAGTTGAGAGACAAAAGAAGAAAAAGACATTACCAAGACAGTGCAAGAAGTCTACCAAGGCATTCATCTATGGGTGACCTTGGACCTGTGACTAGGCAGCAGTGAAGGAAGGGCTGTTGCATGCTGGGTTTGGGGATGTGGGCATAACCGGACAAACAGGAGGAAGCCACTGTAGTTTGCCATGGCCAAACAAATGGCAGGCAAACTTTTGCACTGTGGAAGCTAGTAGGCTTCCTGATGAAAGCAGAAGCATTCCCTCCATGCCTGGAGCAATAGTAGCAGTGCTTAAAGTGCCAGGAAGAAGGCCACATGACTAAGCATTGCCGTTAAAGCCCTGCATTACATAAAATGCTCAGGCGGCCATGTGTGACAGTGGAAGATAAGAGGCAGCAATATGTGCTTCCTCTCGTGGCCCACATGTTGCTAACAGGTGCAACTACCCAACTTTCAATGGTCAGAACTAGGCCACAAACCTGAAGACAATGGCAAAGAAGAAATGCTGTCGAAGGGGAAGCTGTCAACAGACAACTGCACCCAAGACACGAGCAGACATCAGGTGTTCCCTCTGTCTGCAAACAGCTGAAATATTGTGTGTGTGTGTGTGTGTGTGTGTGTGTGTGTGTGTGTGTGTGTGTGTCAGGGGGGGAGGAGAGGCAGCTACCGAGGAGTGACCAGATATACCAACTACCACCCGCACATGGCCAGAATACCCCACCCGTGAGAGTGGCTGGGGGCGGGGGGGGGGGGGGGGGAGGGACCAGTCGCTAGCGGAAGGGCAGCAACTGCTGCTGTCAGCTGTGGTCAAGGCAGCAGCAGCAGCCTTCAAAGCCACCATAGCTGCAGAGATTACCTCATTCATGGCAGCCTGGCTGCTGAAATGGTGGGAGTGTCCCATCAACAGCAAAAAATGCACTCACAGCTCTCACGAAATCCCAGCCCACACAGCAGAAAAACAGGTTTCCATCGCTGCCCCACTGATGGAGTGGGAGGGAGAGAGCAACAGGCAGGCTTCACCGTGGAAATACTCAAGGGGCTACTGCTGAACAAACCAGGACATCTTTGATTCATCAGGAGTCGACATCAACTAAAGAATCAAGTAGTCGAAGGAAATGCTCTGAGGCTTTGGCTACTTCATTCGCTACACAGGAGACATCCAGCTGAGGACAGACCTCCATCTGTCACCCTAGGCAACACAGGATGAGTGTTGTCACTAGGTGACACCTTTGCTCAAGGCCCTAGGATACAAAACCTAGCACTTGGTCATAACTTGACACATACAAGTTCACCATGCTGCTGCATGGATTTGGACTGACCTCTTTATGAAAAGCAGAACACAGTATCAAGCTGCATGATACCCACAACTAACATAGCCTACCCTTGCATGATATGTTACAGATATCAAGCAATTCACGACTGCTCATACTACCCATTCTGACTATCGCTAACACTGTTTTTCCCGAGGCACTTGCCTTTGCACTTTTTCCCCCTCTGTCCTTTATCCTGCTACCCTTCATTCACTTTTTGACCACTCCATGTCCTCATTGGGCCCATGTTCGTGGGTAATCCTACCCAGAGGCATAGGCAACATCATGGTACCCCAAGCTGTGAACTCCTCAATTTACAACTAACAATACAGAGGTGGCAGTAGATCTTTGGAGATGGTCACAGCATTGGTGTATGCCTGGAGGTGCTCCATCCCCATTGTAGTACCCCAAAGGTCTAATAGATAGTGCTGTTAGTCTTTCCAACTCAGTAACAGACGTATTTCGGAATTGTATACCAGAGGCAGAATTAAGTGCTGCAATCTTACTTTTACAAATACAAACTAATAGCGAATTGATTTGGCTAGGACATACTAATTTTGCTTTGTGTATTAAAAACTTAAAACAACATCGCTTTTGTTCTTTTGACAGATTATATTTATATCTTTGCTAGGAAAAACAAATTTATTAAGTTTGTTTGAGATTTGGGTGCCTACATATTTCATTTTGATTTAGTTTTATTTATGAATAAAAGTGCCTAAAAAACCTAACAGTCTCTCTGAATGCACCAGAATAGCTAAAAGACATGAGACTCTTATCTCAATAATTCAGGGAAAATTGTGAGGCGAACTGCAACTCAAGAACATCAGGCTTTAACTCACTCTTCGGAAACACTTTTGAAAAGCGAGGTGCGACAGAGATGGACAGCAGGTGTATAGTGCTGCAAACTATGGGAGGAACTAAACTAGTGCATCAACACTTTTCTAAACAAAATTAGTTATTACCACTTAAGATATGTTGTTGTTAATGTAGTCTACAGAAGCAGCTCATCACAGCTGTATCTCTGGTATCTATGTCACATTACATGGGAATGAATTAAATAACATTTTCATTTTCTTTCTCAACAGTCAATTCCATCTGGCCGCGCAGGTGTAGCCAGAGGAGCCTTAGAAGTTGTGGCCAGTGATGGCAAACCTCGATCGTGGAGGGGCAGAATTAGAGGATACCATGAACCCTTATCTTTGCTGTGGGCTCGTAAACATTGCCTCTCTGTTGATCCTGCTGCACTTGGATCGTCATCCTCCATCACACTGTATTGTTCAATTTCACTTCATGCCCCTATGGTGTTGCCAGTTACACATAAAAACATGGAACAAGAAGATGATGACACCTTTGCACAACAGCAGAATCTCAATAAGAAGCAACAAGAAACAGCAAAGGAAAGGAAATAGTAACAACAATAGCAAACTGACACTATCCTAGGTGCTGGTTGCCTTTTGAATGTTCTTGGTATCTTTATGCACGACTGCAGTCATAATCCTGGTGTACTGCAATATTATTTTATACTGGGTACCAGACAAGCAAAATCACAGGAAGTTGTTATCCTGACACTGAAGTTCATTAGCTCATTTGTTGCAAACAGCTTATTTCCTGAGGCTAAAGTGTCTCGTGAACAAAGTGAATTAGTTCTCTTGTTTGAACGCATCAGTCATGTTATATTTTTGCTAACAATTCCTTAACAGCATAATTTGTCATGTAGTGTTTATATTGTCTCATTTCATTTATGAGTCTTTAATCATTGGTTGTTACACTTGTGTAATAGCTAAAATTATCTAATAGTAGGTCTTGACATATAATTATGTCTTATTAATAACTATTAAAAAGCCATTTTGCAGATAAATGTATAGCCAATATTTTTGGACAAATATTTACTAAACATTTCATTTTGTCTTACTCTTGGTGAAAATTATTACTTATTTTTGATAATGGTTGTTTCTAGGTCCCATTTTCAAAGTAATCAGACAAGTGAACAGGAAATATTTCTTTGCAGTAGAAACAAATAAAACACACACTTTACTCAGATAATTATTAAATATGAAAATCTACCACATTTGTTCATCTGGATAAGTAAGAATTCAGTCTTCCTTTAGTTTTTGTAGCCATTTATGAGCTCTGATCTGTTGTGTTATTTGCATAAATTTGCTTTTAGGGTAAATATAAAAGTTTTCATTTTTGTAATGAGTAATTACTGTATTTCATTTATTAATGAAATAAACTTGCAAATCATAAAAGAACATACAAAAAAAATTTCTTTTTTGACAATGGCCATCTTCATGATGCTGCATTGTGTGTTCTCATTGAATTTACATCATCACATACCATTAAAGTGTGAAGTTATTATGCTTTACACACACAATTTTAAAAACTTTATATTTATGTAGCATGTTTTTCACTGACAGTCTTTTATAAATTACATTTAACTTATTAATTGTATGAGATGAATTGCAATGATACATACATTTCAGAATTAGTGTATCCACTGTGTGGGCAGTGAAACATTGACTTTGTAGTATGTAGTATAAACATGGCAGTTGCCTGCAAACGGAAACGTACAATACTCACTACCTGAGGCAAAAAGGAGTGGTGTGAGGCAACAAGTTCTGCCATACTCTGACAAAGCTGCCAGGCTACACCCATATTTTGTGAAAGGAGACATGACACACAAACTCAGAAATCAGCAATTCCTTTAGTTGTGGTGAGAGTTGTACTTGAACTCAGTGACAGACCAGGATTAGTTCCCTCACCCATTTCAAAATAGAAAACAATGAGCAACCCAAAGTATTTGGCAACAGATACTGCAAAATTGCTTGCTGAGGTTTGCAGTGTCGTAAGTAAGGTAGTTCAAGCCGAATCTCTATCGGTACCTTATGCAACCATAGTTGCAAACACCCTCCAAGCCAAGTTAAGTATCCGCTACATACCACAAGACTACTGTTTAGCTGTGGGCTGGCATTACATTATTGTTGAGAGAGAACATTACTATTGTGGTGTGGCAACCTCGCGATCATCTTACTCCCAAACTTTGTAGTTGGGATCATATGTAGACAATACGTGGGTGTAAACACACACTGAACCATAAGCACCTTTGGAAACAATATATAAGTAACAATTGTGGCCCATCGAACTATCATTATTCTACATAATGTGCTTGTTGCATCAAGTAAGACACTTTATCTTTCAAAGATGTGACAGTTTCTGGAAAACACTACAGTAACAGTGTGTGACACACACAAGCATTGAGAATACAGGGCTATTACAAATGACTAAAGCGATTTCATAAATTCACTGTAGCTCCATTCATTGACATACGGTCACGACACACTACAGATACGTAGAAAAACTCATAAAGTTTTGTTCGGCTGAAGCCGCACTTCAGGTTTCTGCCGCCAGAGCGCAGTGAGACAAAATGGCGACAGGAGCCGAGAAAGCGTATGTCGTGCTTGAAATGCACTCACATCAGTCAGTCATAACAGTGCAATGACACTTCAGGACGAAGTTCAACAAAGATCCACCAACTGCTAACTCCATTCGGCGATGGTATGCGCAGTTTAAAGCTTCTGGATGCCTCTGTAAGGGGAAATCAACGGGTCTGCCTGCAGTGAGCGAAGGAACGGTTGAACGCGTGCGGGCAAGTTTCACGCGTAGCCGCAGAAGTCAACGAATAAAGGGAGCTAAACGTACCACAGCCGACAGTTTTGAAAATCTTACGGAAAAGGCTAAAGCAGAAGCATTTCTTAAACAGGAGATTGGAAAACCGATGGATCGGTCGTGGTGGAGATCATGATCAACAATTCATGTCATGGCCTCCACGCTCTCCCGACTTAACCCCATGCGATATCTTTCTGTGTGAAAGATTCAGTGATTAAACCTCCTCTACCAAGAAACATGCCAGAACATCAATGATGCTTTCGAACTCATTGATAGGGACATGCTGCGCCGAGTGTGGGAGGAACTTGATTATCGGCTTGATGTCTGCCGAATCACTAAAGGGGCACATATCGAACATTTGTGAATGCCTAAAAAAACTTTGAGTTTTTGTATGTGTGTGCAAAGCATTGTGAAAATATATCAAATAATAAAGTTATTGTAGAGCTGTGAAATCGCTTCAATCATTTGTAATAACACTGTATTGGTGGACATTTACAGGAAATCACAGTGGGTGGGGAAGGCCTTACCACTGATGTATTATCATGTATTTGTCATCAATGTTAACACGTTGAGTGGTGAATGTTTCACTGGCAGGGCCTCCACAATGTATGTTTGAACAAAGACAGATGATTCAGTTTATTACATCATGATCAGATATTCAGTATCGATTGGTTAGTAGCTATTGCAATTTCTTTTCATGTGAAAGCCACATGTCCACGTTTACAGACGGCAAGATGATCACTTGGGCATTCATTCATACCCAGGTGTACTGGTATGAAATGAGCATTTTTTTGTGAAAATGAAACACTAATTTTGAAGTGAAAAGTAAAAGCATTTTATTCAAAGTACTGACCACTGCTTTCTATACATTTTGACCACATTTCTGGCAATTTGTGGACACCATGCCAATAGAAATGTTCGACTTTTGAAGCATACCAATCAGACACCCAATTTTCGACTTCTTCATAGGAATCGAAGTGTTCCTCAGCCAATGCGTGTCCAATTGATGAAAACAAATGGTAGTCAGAAGGGGCCAAATCTGGTGAATGTGGCGGGTGGAGTAGCAGCTCCCAGCAAAGTGTTCCGATTGTATCCTGAACCAGTTTTGCTTTGTGTGCAGGTGCATTGTCATGTAAAAAAAATACTTTGCCATGTCTTCTGGCCCATTCTGGTCTTTTTTCAATCAATGCATAGTTCAAATTGATCATTTGTTGTCTGTAGTAATTAGTATTCACAGTTTCGCCGGGTTTTAGCTCATGATACACCACACCTTTCTGATCCCACCAAACACAGAGCATTGTCTACTTACCAAATCGATCTGGTTTTGCAGTCGATGCTGATGGTTGTCCCAGATTAACCAATGATTTTTCCTGTTTAGGGTTCTTAAAATAAATCCATTTTTCATCACCAGTAACAATTCGATACAAAATTGATTTTCTTTAATGTCTTTGAAGCAAAATTTGACAAACGGTTTTTCTGTTTTCCATCTGTCTTTCATTTTCCACACTTTTGGATCTTTCCCATAGCTTTCAAACGGTCTGAAATTGTTTGTTGTGCAACATTTAGCATTGCTGCCATTTGCTTCGGACTCAAAGTATCATCATCATCCAATATTGCTTGCAATTCGGCGTCTTCGAACTTTTTTGGTGGTCTTCCACGTTCTTCATTTCTTACATCAAAATCCTTATTTCTGAACCGTTGAAACCATCTTTTGCATGTTGCTTCTGATAGAGCATGATCACCATATGCCTCGACAAGCATTCGATGCAACTCTGCAGCACTTTTTTTCAAATGAATACAAAAAATTAATGCTTTCTGCAATTCATCACTTTCTGGTACAAAATTTGACTTTAACACGATGAAAACATATGTTGTTGTTTGTTCCATGACTTGATGTATACTAAATATCTTTGACAGATGTCATATACCAACCAACCAAACAAAAAATTAAGGCGCGTTCACAACAAATGTTCCACATTTGTATCTTAAGGCTCATTTCATACCGGTACACCTGGTATGTTGTGTAGAGTGGATACCATTCTGAATGGAAACTTCATAGTAACAGAAACATAGAATCAGGTTTGTAAATTAATGGCTCTCAGCACTATGGGACTTAACATCAGAGGCCATCAGTCCCCTAGAACTTTGAACTACTTAAACCTATCAAACCTAAGGACATCACACACATCCATGCCCGGGGCAGGATTCGAACGTGCGACCGCAGCGGTTGCTTGGTTCCGGACTGAAGCGCCTAGAATCGCTCGACTACAGCGGCTGGCTGTAAACTACTACTCCAAGAATTTTGAATGCGTCCAACTTCAGCAACTGAAACTAATTCTTGAAAACTCAGTGAACAAATTAATATTTTACAGCTCAGGTCATAATCACCATCATTACATTCAGCTATTTTAAATGCACTGCTGGATAAAAGTCATCTCTAGACCTTTCTGAGCATTATGGTTCTGCAAAATAGGCATCCATCCATTTTGTAACAGTCTTCTTAATAACTTCTCTTGCAAACCAACAATAATTATAGTCCAATGGTTATGTAGCCAATGTTGTTACACAAAGTCAGTTGCCTCAAGATATTGAAACACACCCTCTTTATAAATAAAGAGGTAGTGCGAAATGTATATTAAGATTAAGTAAAAATTATGTTTCCATTCCTTGGTACACATTTTAATGCATTTCTCATCTGCATCTTATGAAAAGGATAGACTCCATAACCTAAAGTGTGTGTTACCGTCATCCTCATCCTCTGTCTCATCACTGGTGCTGATATCATCCCCTAATCTTATTACTAGAGCCCCTATTTCATGTAATATCGATTTAAGAAATACACATAAAAATGTAACCATATAATGTGTTATATATAAAATCCAAAATTTTATTTTTCTGCTAGAAAATATAAGTTCACAGGTAGGCTAGTCAAGTGTATGTTAATTCTTAATTTGTTCACTTCTGCTACAAGGTACTAATGTTGAGTTGGAATGGGATGCACAGTTAATTAACATTTTCTCCTGCAATTTTGTCAATGTCGCATGTGATTTATGCTGTTTCATAATTTCCAGCACTTCTACCTCCTCCACTTCCCTATTTAAGAATAAGACTGTCTTTCTTCTCTAGCTGATGACCCACTTTGTGACTTCTTGGGTACATGTGCTTGGGTTAATCGAACTGAGGGAAAAGCTGCATTATCAATATTAGCGTTCTTTGCTCCCACATATTACAAAGTGTATAAGCCACTCTTTAAATTTTGTTGGTGTCATTCTTTATGATAGTCCCCAGTTTCTTCAATGCATACAACCACAAAGCATGTCGAATAAACCCATCAGTAGTCAACATCTAAAAGAATAAGCCTGTTGGATTTTTTTTCCACCTGGGAGCCTTCACTGTTAGTCAGTGTCCTCAGTCTGCAGTTGATCCACATTTCCCCATTTCATCCAAATGAAACAATTTTGTGAGATCTGTTATATTTTCTATGGGCTATCTTCTCTGGCACCGCTCAAAAGGCAGGTTTCTCCAAAAAAAACCAACTCGCTATCAATATTTGTTTGCATTGGGTTCCTGATAAAGACCATTACAAAAATCTTAATTGACACAGAAAATTCTTTCTTACCAACAGCATTTTTCAGAGAATTGTCAGAAAATAGATTCCAATAGCTCAGGACAATATTGTTGAACATCGGTCATATGCACATTTTCATTTTGCATTACTATGTTCTCTGAATCTGATAAAGTATACCTGGTATGCAGCCCAACAGCCATGGCCATTTCTTACTCCATCCCAACTCTTGACTAAATAAAACTAGCAGTTACTGTTTCAGTGCATGAACGCCTTAAGATTTCTTTTACCAGGTGTGCCTAGTATGAGTTTTTGTCATCCAATACACTTACACATTTTTATGACTACACCAAACAAGAAGCTGTTTCACTGTCAGTAAAACACACATTATTCAAAACATTTGTGCTGTAATGATTCTGCTAGAAAATAATTCAAAAACTCCAACAGTTTAGATCTCAATATGAACTGCAAGTTACTGAAAAAACTAACAATTTGAGATGTTCAGTGTGGTCTGGACTTTGCTCATGTCACAACTCTCATTCACCAAAAGTGTACTAGGCAGGAAGGGCTGTACAAACTGCAGTTATAAGCAGCCTGTGTGGAAAAAAAAACAGTGCAGAGTAGCAGCTAAAATTTAGAAATTGCATTTTTTGGTGTATTCTTCCTGTATGAAAAATTTCAGGGTATGTTTCAACATGCTGGATTGGACCATGCCATTCTAAGAACAGCACTTCCACTTGAGACTGACGATGCAGTTCTTAATCAGGCAACGTACTGAAATAGTGTTTGCTCACGTCATGTTTTTTTTGTGCGCACATGTGCACAACAAATCAGTAAGTCACATACTATGAAGACAAATTGGTTGTAATGAGCATTATTTTAAACAATTTATAGCAGTGTCAGGTCTGAACACAAGCTTGTAGGGCCTAACAGTAAAGGTGACTGCTCAAGTAAAGCAACCTTGTATCTGGATTACACTTATGACAAGTTGTTCTTAAGGTGCGTTTACACTGCCATTTGTATCGGCACATGTATGAGATACATGTATATGCGACTTTGCGACATGTATCGCGACTTGTATGAGTTGACAAGTATCAGCCTCATACATGTATGAGCGTGCGTTTACACTGGTTGATATGTATCACTGTGCGATAGCTTTCGACGACGATTTGGAAGATTTCACATTTTTATGTGCTGGTACACTTGCTCTTTTGGAAGATGATAGGAAGAAGAGGCGGAGGAAGCGTAGATGGTGGCAGAGAGAGTTTCTCGCGAATTAACACTAAAGGATGGCGCATATTTTAGAAATTATGTTAGGATGAGTATGGAGGATTTCCATGGTTTGTTATCACTTGTGGCTCCTCTTGTGTCCAAAACCAACACCAACTTTCGGGAAGCGATTCCACCAGAGGATCAGTTGGCAGTAACACTCCGTTTTTTGGCCACTGGGGATTCCTCTTGAAACGAAGATTTCATTACAAAACATTTGCATTGTCGCGCGATCGCTAATGCCAACGTCTCACACACGATTGTCGGCATCCGTTGTCAACATTATCACGCGAGGCCGCCGGAATAATAGCAAAAAATTGATATACGTGCCAGATGCATGAAAAAATTATAGAATGTATTACATACTCTGATATATATAAAACTTGCACAATAGCCCCGTAAACACGAAGAATAATGTTGCATATGGCACTTTTTGATGTTCTATGCAGATACATTAATGTCGAAACGATAGTCGGCACCTCCAAAACTCGACAGCCGCCAAAGAGCCTGGTACTACGCATGCGGTAATCGTCAAAATAAGCAGCAGGCGACAAGACGACAGGAAATAATAGTACTGCGCATGCGCGAGTTCTTCAAATGTCGCTCATACATGTCGCGTATATGGCCAAAAAGCGATATACAAAATGTATACGCGACATGTATGAGCTCGAGGGTCCGCATACAAGTTCAGTGAATTTTTGTATGAGGTGATGTATCGCGACATGTCAAATTGACATGTCGCTCATATATGTCGCGATACATGTATCCCAGTGTAAACGTACCTTTACAGTAACATTGTGTTTCACAATCGCCACAGCATATAAAACATAATTCTTTTATCAGATGTCAGCTTAAGAATCAATTATAGACCAATCAAAGCATTTCTGCATGTAGAATTAAACTAAGGAATAAAAACAGTTCATGCACCAGAGCCAGGTATGAAACAGTAACATCGCTTCATCATATACTGGAGTCATCACTTTATTTTCAAACCTTACAGATACTGACAACTACATATTTAATACAACATATGAGTTACATGAAATAAGTAATGAGACTTTCTTTAGGAATTTATTTTTCAAACAGTATTATCCCTTCAAATTAGTTCCCATTGGCAACAGTGCTGCACATCAGTCACTTCTTTTGAATGTTCTCCAAAGTTCCAAAATGACGTGCTTTTTAAGACATACAGATTCCCCAAGTTTAACACAAAACTTTATGGAATAACGTTGCTCTAAATTCCAATGTTCCATCGGTGAAATTTTTTGAGACTGCCACTTATAAAAAAATGACACGATGGCCATATGGAGCTGAACCACTGAGCATCTAGAAGGGATGAACACACCAGGCTACACAAGCCCACAGTGTTGCCAGATTGTTCATAGTACTGTCAGCCTCATTACTTTTCTCACCTTGTAGGTCCAACCCACATTAGTCCTGTGAAATAATCTGTGCATTAACAAGCCTTCCTTTTCCCTAACTACATTGTCAGTAATTCAATAAAGCCACAACTATTCACACCATTCCATTTTGATCTGAAGATACCGAAGCTGTAATCTGAAATCAATCTGAAATCAAAATGAGAAGTTTTTTAATATAACATCTGAACACTGAATAATCATTTGCATTTAGTTGATATGTTTCATTATCTGAGATTCAAAAAGAAATTTACTCTTGAATAAGCGTATTCAATTATAAACAATGAAAACAGTAATTAGTAGATTGTTGGGAATGACACAAACGCTGCAGGCACAAAATCAGCAACTTATTTTCCAAGTGCCCAAGACAAATGAATCTAATAGTACACAGCTGCAAATCTGGAGCAAGTGCAGATGTCCATCACACATCCTAAGACAATCACAATGCAGAAACTGTTGCCTTTGGCTTTAGTGGATGTTTACTATAGCACTTTTTTAGAACTTCACAGCAATGATACTGAAAGTAAAACCAAGTGCAGAAAATTTTCCATACTTTCTGAAATGCATCTAACTACCAACGAATATCTTCCTTCACCAATCCAGAAACACTGCAAAACTATATACATAAAAGTGTTCATAAAAGCATTCGAGCCCAACAGGATGTTGAATTTAAATGACTTTTGATTAACAGTTCTACATCCAAAAGTAACATTTGTTAAAAATGAAACTTCTGTAAATAAATGACCCATAACTTACTTCTGCATGTAATTGCAACAGAGATTCCATCTTTAGGTGTGCGGTTTTCTTCAAAGGGAGAGAGCTTAGCACGAAGCATGCCATTTATTAACCAAGGTACAATCTTTAATTTTTTATAAATATAAAACAATCACTCTGCTGTCAATGAAGGGGACTATACTACTTACAATGCCCCACCCAAAATGTAATGTCAGGAAACTATATTGCATACCAGATTTTTTTTTTACACAAAAGATGGAAAAAGCCCTCTTCAGCGAGTTCTATTCACTGCACATAACTTTCATTTCTAGTTTCTTATTGTTCATTCCCACTTTGCCTAGTCCTGCCATCCCTCCTAGTGTCACTTTAAGGTTCTCATACTTCATCAGGCAAATGAGGATAAGCTGAGATTAATGAATAAGTATGAGAACCTTAAAATGTGCTTACATGACAATGAAACTGCCATACATCATCTCAGCATATCTGGTAAAATATAGCCAAGGCAATCGTGAATTCAAAATTTGCACTTGAGATGATGCACAATATGAACAGGAGTTTGTTTGTGTTCATACAATGTGTGAAAGCAGTACCAAACAATGAAGACTTGTAAGCAACAGGTAAACAAGGACTCAGTTTCCACCTTCTGCACAGGCAGCAAGTACACAGTAGCAAAACTCAAAGCACCTAAAGAAGATGGCTGGCTTGGTCATCTAAATATTGTGCAGATAATGAAAATAACTCAGCAGAATGCCTGTAAACACACTGTTAGTGCACTGGAAACATTTTACAAAATAAACCTTACCTTAATCTCACCTCCCAAAGCCACAGGCACTGACCTGCAATGACAAGAAGTTTCCATATTAATGAGACTAGTTGTAAATGCCACTCCACACATGGAAGAAAGGAAACAAGGCATCAGGACGTTAGAGGTGAATTCTGCTCTCAGGTTTCAAGTTACTGCTACATATTAGCATTTCATCATCTGCCTTATACTGACTGCACTTATTTTCTGCAAGTATCACCAACAAGGGCAACTGAAATTATATAGTAAGAAGCTAAGTGCCAGAAAAATGTTAACTATACAGGGCGAGTCAGGTATGTAACACCACTTTCATTTAATTAATTCCAGGTATCAAAACAAAGTTTTCAGCAAATTGTAGTACACTAACAGGGCATTTACTTTGCTATGTGATAAGAAGCCTTAAATCTTGTCTCCATTCCAGTTCCAACCTCATTAAAAAACCTGCACAATTCTGGCTTAATTCATTTTTCAAGGAAAAACACCTGACTACACAATAGTTTTTCCTTACCCTGAGAGATGGGGGAAGGGTATGGGTGCCCTCACTTGTATTGACAAATTTTACCAAGTACAATTTTTAAATAGGATGATAAATACTTTAACAGCATCCAAAAGGGCTTGAAGAGTAGTGATATAATGCTTGTTAATGTTGAGGCTGAAACTCTAAGCAAAAGAATCTGAGAAATGAACTAAAATTGGAAAGCAATGAGACAAGAGCCAGATATTGCAGTGGTAACACTGCCAAGCAGAGCTCTCATGTGAGGTTACATCATTATGTGCAGCAAGACAGGCCTATGTTACTAAGATAAAAACCTCAATTTTTACACGACACAGATACAGGGTCAGCAATGATTTTTGTACAAGGAACTACAACATATACTAGCTTCTTGTGTATCAGTTGAGGCTTAGGAAAACAACTTCAAATGTTATGTCTCCAGTTTTATGTGGAAAAAACTAGTTCTGCCAGGAAATTTTCCATTTAAATCCTCATTGCTGCTTACTTGTCAAAGCCAAAACACAAACATCATCCATACTTCACACTGCCCTCTTAAAGGAATAAGTAAACTTATGTATTAACTTTCTTAGGAAATTTTTTTTATTGTTAATAAAAAAATGACCTGCCTCTAACCAAATGCTTCTTAAAGTAAACCACCTGCTGCCTGATGAATATTACTCAAAATTGTAATCAGACAAAATACACATTAAATAAACTAAACAGTACTCAGAATGACCTACAAAATGCCACCCACAAAATAAATATTTTTCTAAACTTAATTTTATTTGACACTGGTTTATATGTTCATATTGTTTACCACTGACTGCAAGGCATATTTATTGTAGCCATTCAAGAGAAGATTAAAGTACATTGTAGGATAGGCTGTTGCATACTGTGGCAATTCAACAGTGCATATTGTCTAACATTATTAGGGCTTCATGATAGGTACATCTTTTAGTACTTCCACAGAAAGAAATCAAGAAGTCAAATCATGAGCCCTGGTCAGCCATTGTGCTGCACCATTCCAGCCTACCCAACGGCCAGGAAACTTTTCCTCTGGTCATTGCGTTGCAACATGGGAAGAGAAATTTCGGCAGCCATCATGCTGGAACCACATACTCTGTCACTTTTGCAGTGATACCTCTTCTGAATGAGCAGACAGAATGTTCCATAAGAACATGTGCATACCATGTTTCCAATTACCATCCCTGAGGCGAAGTAAGGTCCCCAGTGGGATTTACCAAGATGGCACACCAGAGGTTTATGTTGCAGCCATTATAGTCTTATCTCATGAAGCCAGCAAGGATTTTCCACTGTCCAGTAGTGCACACTATGTAAATTTGTAGTACCGTTGTTCGTAAATGTTGCTTCGTCTGAATAAACATAGCATTGTCTTCCCAGCAATGCACAGCAAAGCAACAAAATTCTATATGGCTCATATTCAGGTACACAAAAAGGGCAGAATTTATGCACATATAACCTCTGAAAGTGCAGTCTGTATGCATGGAATTTTTAGGCAGAAATGATGTGCCTATAAGCGACACTTCCTGCTACTTCTGCAATGCAGACAAGTAAGCTATCTTGAAAGGACCTAGCCTGGCATGTTTATAACACAATATTGCTCCAATTGTTTTGTGAAGACTTTCAACCTAAACAGTAACAGGCATTTTATCACTGCACTCTTCTCTTCAAGCTCTTTCAGATGCCATTAAAAAGTACATTTCTATTTTAAAAAATCATACTTGCTTCTTTATTTCCACCAATATAAGAGTTAAGGATCCTTATATCATAACGAAGTACATGTCCCTTTGTCCCTTAGCACACTATCAATTGCCAAAATCTTAATTTCGATATCTGGAACTTTTCACAAAATAAAAGGTGATAACTCTTATGTGACTCACCCTATACACCAAAGCAAATATATTTAAGATGCATAAACTCAGTCCCAAATAAGCTCTTCAAACACTGAGGAAACAAGTGACATAAAAACTACTCTTTGCTTTGATCATTACCATGCACAAGCTCCTCTTCAAACAATTTCTAAGCACATTCATCTTTCAGTGCAGTAAAGCCTGCTGTTATTTCGACTAAGCACTGAATTGAGTAACAGAACTTGTTCAAGCTTACTATTACCACATTAAGGTATGTCAGCTACAAATGGCTAATGGAATATGTGAAATTTTAATAAATTGAAATACTGTTAAGAGGTATGAATAAGGTCATCACATGGTTGAGAGCAAAGCTGAGTTTTCTTCGTAGATGAAAAAATTTGAACAGTTTGCAGCTTTGAATGTTCTACAGGTACCCCATATAAAATGTGCCAATTCTTTCTCAGTACTGTGAGCTATAGAGTAAACAACTTTGGAAGATTCATAGCACTGCTAGACTTTTACCCCTGCTTTCACAATACTTTAGTAAGCAACTGGAAAGCAATATTGTAGCCATCTTGCTACCCACACACAATATCTTTTCTGTGGGGATGATGTGGAAGGACCAGCCACTTTCTCCTCAGCATCACCTCCTCCCACTAATAAATATTCCAAAACCTGAAATCAAGTTTCCCTCTCAAATGCTAGCAACAAAAGAAATGACATAAAATTGCATGTGTATGCAAATATTAGCTGCAAGAAAGAATTTCATATGAAGGTATGTTCAAGAAAGCAACCATAAGGGAACCAAAAAATGAACTCTGACCAAGCTGAATGCTTACCCTGGAGGGACGAAAGTCCTGCCAAGTGTTTTTATGGCATACAACACTTTTCCATGACAAGAAAGTCTGAAAACCTTTTTCAAGGTCAGGAAGGGAGGGGGAAAAAATCTACAAAGTTTTATGGTGAAATGCTGCAGTAAAGAATCAATACACCCCACAAGGAAGCTTTGATTTATATGATTTACAGACAGGTCAGATTATCCCAGGCACGTGGAGACAAACTGTCACTGCATCTGATTTTACTACACCCCACAACAACCACAAAGAGTCTACCTAAAACAAATTCATGACAAGTTCACAAATTGTTTTTTAAAGTCCTAAGTAAAAGTACTGTGCCAAAGTAACTAGATGAATGTTACTGCACTGTTTAAAACAAAGACAAGCAACTTTCTGTTTATCTCTATGCTCATGATGCCCAACTTTCTTTTGGCTTATGAATTTCATCCACAAATTGCAGGAGAGGGTGACCATACCTACCACGTATAGATTGCTACACTGTCAACAACACTGCCTGATCTGTTACTTTCTCCATATTTTGCTTCCCCTCACTGGTAAAGGATGACAATTTTTTTTTCCTGTATGCAGTTGCTGCAAAAAGTAATAGTGTCCCAGAACTCCTTTCCCCATACAGCAACTAAATTACACTCTCCTGTCTCGTCCACTATTATTTGAGAAACTCACTATATAGTGGCATTCGAAAACACATGATGTATAAATATTTGCTAGCATTGTGCAATGGTGATATGTGGTAGGTGGCCAGAAACATTGTTTCCTTTGATGCATACTAAAACTGCTGCAATTACACATTTCAAAACCTCATTCTAACCTCTGCAACAAAGCAGTAGCCTGGAAATATATTTTGAAACATTGTTGGAAACTCAGGATGAACACAACTTCAGTGCACCACTTCTCTCTCAGAAACCTCTCCCGCACAAAATATCAATGAATTAAAAATAAGTAATTAGGAGTAATTAAAAATAACTTTACCTTTTAAAGAACTCCACAGTATTCATTAACTATTCGGGTCTCCTCGAGTGGCTTACACCTGAAATATTAAAATCTGTTTAGTTCCCTAAAATCAGAGAGAAATATAATTTAACAAATCTTATTCTATCAGAACGCTGTGGGTTGCCATCAGCTGATTATCTGAGTAGGTAAGGAGGTTCATCATTACAAAATGTTCAATTAAGACTAGAGCATATGACATATTGCACTACTGAAACAATTCCTAAAGAACATTACTTTGATATTATCATGTGAGGAAAGAAAGGCCGAGCCACTGGTAGCAAAATAAACTTCCACTCATAAAATGAAAGTTGTTACTTGGGTGTAACAAATTAACACTAATACACAGCAACAGACCAGTTTAGGCAAAAATAACCATCCAGCATCCAGGACAGGCTCAGACTTCAGTGTTACAATAGGTTCGTATGAGCAGTTGCCAGCGGGCTCATGCGCATAGCTGAATTCACGTTGAAGCTTAGCTGTTTGCTGTATGAGCAGTAGCAGCAAGTAGCCAGATGCTACCTTGAAAAATTTTTCTGGTGCACCCAAACTGCCAGATTCACGCATGCGTAGAGCAAGCTGAGCTCTAGTGGGGAGGGATCCTCCCCCACGTGACCCACGTATATGTTTCGTGCCTTCTTAATATTGAAATGTGATGTTACAGAAGAATGCTGAAGATTAGAAGAGTGTATCACATAACTAATGATTTACTGAATAGAATTGGGGAGGAAAGAAATTTGTTAGGACATTCTGAGAGATCACGGGATCACCAATTTAGTGCTGGAGGAAAATTGTGTGTGTGTGTGTGTGTGTGTGTGTGTGTGTGTGTGTGTGTGTGGGGGGGGGGAGTAAATGCAATTGAGGGAAACCAAGAGATGAATACAGTTATCCAATTGAGAAGGATGTAGGCTGCAGTAGTAGTTACTTGCGATGGTGCCAATGATGTCAACTACATATACAAGGCAACAAACATGAAAATATGTATAAATAAGACAATAACATATCCCACCTAAAATACAATCAAACTAGTGGGACAACCACAGGAAACTGGGGATTTTAGGGAGGGGACAAACTAAATATAACTGTAAAGAAACCACATGATCCCAAAACACACAAATGACGAAATAAATAAATAAATAAATACTAAATCTACAGGAATCCAACACTTTCCGAAACACCAATACCTACACAAAGCTATGTAAATTAGATTTGGTCATAGCTATTGACACAAAAACACCAACACCTTCAACTACGAAAAACAAAACCAAAAGCACACACACACACACACACACACACACACACACACACACACACACACACACACGGCACCATCAGACAACAGGACATCTACAAACACAACCAACTCAAACTTCGCACCTTAATGTCACACACTGTAACACCCTTACATCATGGGTCAAAGCAGATGGGTGGAATCTGATGCTTCCGTTGACCCGGATACAATAGTACTGAGAGCTGCAGCAAACCAGTCTTCAAACTGAAGACCTCACCTACAGGTTATCTGCATTACAAATAAACATCTATTGCATCTATACACAATTTGACAACACTTGGATTTCCTTGTGTATCTTTTTCTGCATCTCTTTCCGCATGTTAGCATATCATCCTCAGGGCAGCCTTTGAAGGCAACTGATTGTTGCAGCTACTTGAACAATTACGACCTCTTATGACCGTATACTTTGTGTTATGAAGAATTTTGTATTCGTCATACTTTGCAATGACCACTGTAGCAATTTTGCACCAAATATACTTTTCCATCATCTGAAAGCTTGATAGACACTAAAACTAGTAACCCAAAATGTATACATTGGGGGACTTTAATCAGTATTAGGTCCTCACTTCAACTTTTATCAAAGGTCTTTGATAGCTACTTCTCCAGTAATCTCTCACAGATTTGACCAAACGGCTTTGACAAAATTCTTTTGTAGTGCAATATGGGCCTCAGCAACAGAGTCACAAAGGCAACATAAGCTGCCAGTGAGAGATAAGCAGACATTAATCATTAAGAAATCTTTCCCTATGTGTTGCTAAAATATGTATGAACTTTACATCCACAATGAAAAAGAATGCCAAAGTGTACTGAATGATATTCAGCATGATACTGTTTTAAAATACTGCATGTTAGGAATAACTACAAAAATTAATTTTTTCATTGCATATAAAAACTATTTACTGTAAACAAATACATGTGATGATATTACAAAGGTAACTGTACATTGCATTGACAGACACACACCATCACCATTCCCATTCGGTGTCATTTCTCATAAGTTTGCAAAAAGGTAGTCGTTTAATGCAATGAGAAAACTTGCGATACGCTTCTAGTAGTGAAATTTAAACAATCCAATTTATTTTGGAATGTTTTTTTCTCTTATCTCTTGATGCCAATTTTTCTATAACGTATTGTGTCTGCTATTCTCTACTGATTAAATCTGTGCAATTAGTTTTTCAAACAAAATAATAAGTATTTGAAGTCATTAAAGAAATCCACAAATTACCTTACAAATTTCTATCCTCAACATCATCTCCCCATATGCCAATTTCCAGCTGCACTATTCGGACATAAAACCTGTAACATTGACTTTCTGTAATCCTTTAAATCAACAGAACAAATAATAAAAATATAAACACATCATATTCAGAACGCTGTGGGTACCATCAGCTTAATTTTCAAAGTAGGTAAGGACATCATCATTACAAATGAGTTCAAAGCTTTTTATCACCTATGAAAAACTTTCATTCAAGTAGACCCCCAAGTGTCAAAATTTATAATTTAAGCTTACCACTCATGTTTTCATGGCACAGTACATCCCTTGGAACACTCAACAATTTTTCTAACAAGATCAGACTCCATTATCATGAAGTAACTTATGTCCATCCTCTCCACATTCCACGTGGGAACAAATGATGGGTATGCATCATTATTTAACTGAAGATAACCTAGAACAAAAAAAAAATTCATCACACAAATGCTTATGCAAGACCGAATCTGTGAAATGTTGTCTACAGTTTCAGGACGTTAGAGGTGAAATAACCTTTCAGGTATCAAGTAATTGCTATTTGCTAGCATATCATCATATGTCATTCATTTATAAGTGCTTACCAATGGTAAAGAACAGAAGGAAAAACTGACAGCACCAAATTTGAGGAAAGGAACACTATGCCAACGCTAGCCGCCCCCCACCCCTTTTCCATCCCCACAAATCGTTTCTACCAGTTTCACCGGTACGCTTCCTATTCGTTTTTCCGATTATATTGAAACCAAACAAAACCTTAAATGCCCTTTTCTACTATATTTCTATGGCAAACAAAACTGCTAAACAATGTTCTTCCTAGCACGTAACTTAACCGAAAATGGTACGATGAAGTTTACACTTCACTATAATGAATATCTCGAAAAGATGAGGACGGCACTATAACCATTCCAGTCTCTACATAAGTACTTCATTCCCAAAAAGAAAACGATTTCATAACTTGCAGATATACTTATGCATTCTTCCACAAGTTCCATACTGTCTAAATAAAGGCCTTTGCGCGTCACAAGGCATCCTGACGTACAATAATCTGTTGCCACTGATTGCAAACTGAAGTAATCCTCTCACAATCTGCATGGCTCTGCAACCACATCAACATGCTCAAATCACGAATATAAGGGACTATAAATGAGATTACAACTAATTCACTCGATTACGGTTAATTATCACAAAAGTGTGGAAACATCTTCAAATACAAAGCGAAGATTAGGAAATCATCAATATGGTTATACGCGCAATGTGGTCAACAAATCTCCGTAGAAATAAAACAATAATCGTTCCTTCCTACACATTTCAGCCGTTAAAAACTCAAACATACCCTAAGTGTTAAAAACAAATCATTTTCGGGTGATTAAATATGACAGCAACAACGGAGAAAACGGCTAAATCCACTACTTATTTTGCCCTCACTTACCAACACATCCGCTCAGTCCCGCTACCGTCACTTGAAGAACATGGCGTGGGTCGGAGAGTACGGAAAAGATTCCCCCATCTACTCCATCATCCGCTGTTGCCAGACATCTACTGGCTTCCTTGCTCTGTAAACTGGCACCAGCTTAAGCTTCGTATGAGCAGCTGCCAGCAGGCTAGTGCGCATGCGCAGAGCTGTATTCGCGTATGAGCAGTGCCTTAATCCCGCTTCTGGCTACTTTAAACGTGGCTGTTTGCTGTATGACCAGTAGCAGCAAGTAGCCAGATACTACCCGGAAAAATTTTTCTGGCGCGCCCAAGCCGCCAGATTCGCGCATGCGCAGAGCAAGCTGAGTTATAGTGGGGGGCCCTTCCCCACATCACCCGTGCATATGTTTCGTGTCTTCGTAATATTGCTGGTCTTTTCGTTTACAGCTCCCACGTCAAATGAAATCAAAACAGATTTCTGTGGCCGGGAGCCATCAAGTGAATTAATATACATTCTAATAACCGCGAAAGACCGAAATAAGTTAGTAGTTTCAATTCTCAGGTTTTATATTATTTCCACGTTATTAGCAATCAACCATTAATGTCTTAATGAAGCTATTTCTGTCAGTTTTATAGAGAAATTTGCTTCTATTAATTTTTTTCCGCTGAGGCAGTTAGTTTATTTGAAACGAAGTGTTTCATTCCGGACTATCAACTACTTTCAACTTCTTTCAATATCAAGCGCAAATTTTTATTTTCTGGGACAAATGACATTATACCATAATAAAAAACCAAACATGAGAATACAGTACTGGACCCCCAAGAAAATTGGTGTCACGAAAACCACATGAAAAGCTGAATATCATGCACTTCAGAATGCATCTGGACATAGAAATGTGCAATTAGAGCGGAATGAGGCATTTTAGTATGGTTTATGAAATTCCAATGCTGCTGGTGTAGTCTTTGACGTCCTGTTCCTTTTATGACATCATAAGATCTCTTAATGCTATATACGTATGAACATATCTAAACATTTACTTGAAGCTGACTAAGTAGGCAAATTTGGTCAGTAGTATTGAACTAAATATTTTGTTTCAAATATAATGACAGTTGTAGCAGAATTTTACAAATCAGCCTTCTGTGAAAGTGTTTTTCGAAAACAAGGCAGTTTTCTAGTACTTCCTCTAGGCCTGAAGTTATTTCTTAATTTGTGTTTACGTCTTAAATTTATAGAATGCCAGTCTATGGTAAATTGTAGACTGGCAGCATACCGTGTTTTATCGTTTTAACTCCGCACATGGCTTCATATTTAATCCTAGAGTATAATATAAACTGTCAGTTGTACAGTTTCTTTGTCTCACAGACAACCTTGTTAATTTTTTGCACATTTTGAAATAGTCATGAAATTTATTGTCCTTTATTCCGGTGTAAGTTACACAAGAAACTGTTTTTGCAAGAAATTTGTATTCCATCCTACTAGGCGTTTTCAGTGCTGTGTACATGTAAACATGTTGGAAATGCTACATAACAATATTGCAGAGTACGAATTAAAAATAAAAAAGTTATCGAAGTCACCCCTTAGCAAAATGTTATGGTACTTCGGGCTGTGGAGTCTAATTTTGAAATGATATTTTGCCAAGAACTGCTTCCTTATTCGCATCCTTTATCTGATGGGATATGATAAAACTGCTGCTCTAAGTAAAACTCTGTATGTCCTCTCAAGAACATGCCACAAGGCTGCACATGGTCATGGGGAGCCCCACCACGAAATTCCACCAGAAATTCGATGAAAAGCATATGAGCAGAGGAAGCACCAAGCACGGGCTGCCTATGTCATCATAGCTGCGCATGCGCAGTACAGCCTGTTGCCTGGTACTGTCTGGTAACTGCTCAAACGAACCTTTGTAATTCTCCCATCTACTCCGCCATCCACTGTTGTCAGACGTCTGTGGGTTTTTTGGCTATAGTGACGGACCACGCACCAAAAACTCTAACTTATTAAGATAAGACACTTTTATTAAGGTTTGTATAATTACAGAAACACAAGAAAAACAATGCAGAAATTCACGACACACGTATCACTCAGTCAAGTCGTAGACGGGACTGCTAAAGAATCTCGAGTCTCCAAAGACCGTTTAGTCTGCACTTCGCTAATGAAGTTACTGGCGGTCGACTGTCGCCACAGCCCCCCCCCCTCCCCCCCGGGAGTGCGGAGCACTGGGGGAAGGACGTGGGTGTCTTCCTGTGTAGTGGCATTGTGGGATGCTCTCTGGTTGATAGCAGCGTGTGTTAAGAGTCCATACTGTCTGTGCAGGGTGGACTAGTGCTCGTATAGTCTGCATCCAGTGGGAGGGGGGCTATACTGGTCGAGCTGCACACTTGAACTGGACTGGCACAGAAGATGTCGTCGTTGCAGTACCGGCGGAGAGGGGGATGCAAATCTTGAGCATCCCGTCAGTGCTGAACGTTGCAGCTATGGCAGCCGTATCCACCCTAGTTGGGATAGGACTATGCGCAGGATGGTGATGTGTAACATGGGTGTGGACCCACGTGAAGTGTCCCCTGTGCGGAGGACGAAAATGGATCCCAAGTGGAGCTGCAAGGAAAGCTTGTCACGTGGGCACTCAGAGGAGTTGATTGCGATGCAAATTTCGTCGACAGTGGATGTAGGGGGCACTAGGGGGTGTGGGGGAGAAAAGTAACGTAGTTCAGGAGGAACATTGGAACACTCTGTGGGGGTATTGGGTGCCAACACCTGGGACGGTGTAATGTCACACGTAACATGTGCTTGAGACTGAGGTTGTGGATTGTCACACACAGTGCCTGTTTGAAACGAGGGTAGAGTATCATCATAAGCAACCACTGAGTTGCCCACAGGTGTAGGTTCAGTGCACATACGATCATGGTGGGGCACAGGGGAGTGGGTGGTCTGTGTGAGATCAGGGTCGTCACCTGATAGAAGAACACTCGACTGGGGGGGGGGGGGGGTGTTACAGGTTCCTCGATCATCCAGGCTGGTTTCACGCTTTGGAGGGAAACTGGCTGCCAGCGACCACTGACGAGAATGTCCATAGTATTGTCCATGCGAGCCACTACTTGATGCGGGCCTGAGTAAGGTGGCTGTATGCCAGTTTGACTGTGTCCTCCCGTAACATAACGAACTCGCAAGAGTCCAGTGCCGAATGCAGGAACACCCGAGGACGGGTATGTGGTCACGGAGGAGACATGCGGATCACGGCTGTGTGTGTCCGGACACGCTCAACTAGCGTGGGGAGGTCGGATAGGTCGGCGATTGCTTCATCATTGACGAACTCTTCAGGGAGAACTAGGGTCTCGCCATACAGGAGCTCTGCGAGTGAAGCCTAGAGGTCTGTCTTGTAAGCCGTGTGTATTCGTAGCATAACCCAGGGAAGGGCGTCGCACCACTCACCACCATGGCACATGAGTGCTGCTTTCAGAGTTCTGTGCCACCGCTCGACCAGTCCATTGCTCTGAGGGTGGTAAGCCATAGTGCGGAATCTATCCACCCCACAGAGGACACAGAGTTTGTTAAACAGCAGGGATTCAAACTGTCTTCCCTGGTCGGTGGTGACAGATGTAGGGCAGCCAAATCGAGCTATCCTGCAGGATACGAATGCACGTGCTACGGAATCCGCTGTGATGTCCTGCAGGGGTATTGCCTCCACCCAACGTGTAACGCGGTCATTGATGGACAGGATATACCTGAAACCATCAGACATGGGTAACGGTCCTACGAGATCCACATGTACATGACGGAAGCGGCCTTTCGGGATGTCGAATTTTCCCAGACTGGGTTGTGTGTGCCTGCCGACCTTGCTGCGCTGGCACTGTAAATAAGCACGAGCCCAAGTATGACAATCCCTCTTCACACCTGGCCACACAAAGCGTTCTGTAACAAGGCACGTAGAGGCCTTAGTACCAGGATGTGCGAGGCTATATAAAGTAGTGAACACTTGGCGACACAGTGCAGGGGGAACAATAGGCCGAGCGGTGCCCATGGATGTATCACACCACAGTGGCTTGGCCGAGCCTGGTAGGTTGCACGAAACCATCTGAAGGGAAGTATCTGGGCCCTGTCAGAGGTTGTGCAATTCGGTGTCACTGTCCAATAAGTGGACCAATTCGTCGAAATTAATGGGGGATGAAATTGCAGTGATACGTGATAGGTAGTCAGCCACCACATTTTCTGAACCTCGAATGTAACGGATGTCTGTTGTGTATTGGCAAATTAAGTCCATTTGCCGGAACCTGAGTGGGGGAAGGTCAGCAGCAGGGTTACAGATAGCCTCCACGAGAGGGCGATGGTCTGTGAACATTGTTATATTCCTTCCTTCAATGTCTGTGCAGAAATATTTTACAGCTTGATAAACTGCAAGCAATTCTCTGTCAAATGCTGACCATTTACATTGAGCTGTAGATAGTTTTTCGGAAAAAACCAGAGTGTTGAGTCGTATCATTGACATGCTGCTGGAGGACTGCACCGATTGCGAAGTCACTTGCGTCCGCTGTAATAGAGATGCAGGCATCTGACAAAGGGTGGGCGAGAGTGACACCACGTGCTAACGCTGATTTAAGGTCTTCAAAAGCTCTCACCATGTTGTCAGAACACAGTACTTGGCGACTGCCCGAGGTTTGTTTCCCGGCCAATGCATCAGTCAAAGGGGCTTGAATTGCTGCCGCCATTGGCAGGTTACGACGGTAGAAATTGACAGTTCCTAAAAACCGGCGTAATTCGCGAAACGACACTGGGAGGGGTAGATCGCGAATGCAGTCAACCCGGCATATACCGTCCGAGGAGACGGTGTACCCCAGAAAAGTGACAGTGGTGCAGCGGAGTTGTGACTTGTCATTATTGATCTCGACTCCATTACGTGTCAATAAGTCCTGTATCGTGCCCAGGTGGAGTTCGTGTTCCCTGTCGGAAGGGGAGAAAATTAGTATGTCATCGAGGTATGCATAGCAATACGTGCAGTTAAAAAGAAGTGAGTTTATAAAACGCTGTCAAGTTTGAGCTGCGTTTTTGAGACCATAAGACATGTAACAAAATTCGTACAGGCCGAAAGGTGTGATCACTGCTGTCTTTGGTATGTCACTCTGTTCCATTGGTATCTGTAAACATGCCTTGCGGCAGTCCTAGACACTGAAGATGTGTGCTCCACTAAGTACTTGCGCAAAGTCTTGTATGTGAGGTATCGGGTAATTGTCTAATACCGTCCGCGCGTTGAGGCGACGATAGTCGCCACAGAGGTGCACAGTGCCATCCTTTTCGGAGACTAAATGTACGGGCGAGGACCAGTTACTCTCCGATGGGCGAACAATACCTGCCCATAGAAGTTCCTCCACTGCGGCTCTAGCAAGGCGTAGCTTATGTGGTGGCAGTCGGCGCGCTTTATGGCGCACTGGAGGTCCATCTGTCGTGACAATTTTGTGTGTCGTGCCATTCGTGATATCGTTCAGCTCGACTGGCGAACTCGCTCAGGGGCCGTCGTGAACGGGAATCAGTAGCACACAAGAGTCACTAACATGATGTGCCGGGGAAGCTGTCTGTGTTGGTGGCGATGAAGTTCCATGAGGTGATTCTCTGGTGTCAGATGGTGGCGGCATTGACAGGCGTTGTACGAGGTACTGTGGCTCGGTGAGGGCTTGCGTAGCCAACGATATGGCACGGTTCAGTTCGGCATTGTGAGCACAGAGATCGTCGACAGCAGGCCGTTTGGGCTGGAGCTGGGCAATGGAAATTGTGAGGCTGTTAGCCAATGAAGAGCACTCGATGGGAGCTGCATCGAAGTCGTCGGGCAGCCGAGAGCGAGGAGGGGCTGAAGAGGCGACTGAACATGCAACATGAGTGGACGAGGTGTGCTGCAACAATGCAGCTGACTGAAGATCTGGAGACAGTCTGAAGTGGAAAAGGAAGTCAATGCCTAATACTGGATCTTCGACATCAGCCATGTAGAAGGATCAAGTGAACTGTTTGCTGGGTATCAGTTCAATAGGTAACTTGGCCAAACCATCGAAACGACGTGGCGCCTTATTTTCTGCTCGAAGGGACAGTTTGGTTGGTGTCGTGTCCTTTACAGAAAATGTGGGAGGGACACTAACGTCTGCTCCGGTATCGACGAGAAAATACCGGCGCGAACCTAAATCCAAGGCGTACAGACGTCCTCGTGAGGTGGGGGATCTGACAGAATGCAACGTGTGTGGGCGCCCCTGCAGGTATACGCGGGCCGTGGCACCTACTGTGGCCCGCGTGCGGCGTTTGGGAACTCGCAGGGCGGACGAAAGTTGCGAGCGGCGTCCCTGAAAGTGGTGTGGAACCAGCATATGCGTGAGTCAGCTGTACTCGTCCCGCCAGCCGAACTATTAGGCGAGGGGAAGGCGGCGTGGGCAGGTGCTAGCCCGGTTGGGGTCAGGAGAGGCTGTTGCCGACCCGCTGGCGGTTTCAGGTCTTGGCCGCTAGATGGCTGCTGTTCTGTGTACTATCCGCGATACGCAAGCGCCCGGCCTCTACCGCCCGACGGTGGAAGTACGTATAACCACAGGATTACCAACCTCGATGGTATTAGGCACTGTGCTGCGCGGAGGGAGGTTGCTGTGTCTAATAATGGCGTATGCCTTGTCTGCCAGCCATAGTTTATCCTCGAATAACGCTGCGGAATGTGGATGCAAATGTAACTGTAGTTCTTGCAGCAGCTTCATTAACAACAATGCCCAGAGCTCTATGTTCGGCAAGATCTCGGTACTGACCTGCGCACGCGAGCGTCGCCACAGCTGTGAAAGTGTTCTGTCGCCTGAAGTCTCGTCGTAAATTACGTTGTGAATCGCATCGGCCAGCGGACGAGAGATGCGTTCGATGAGTAATGCACGAGAAGAGGCATATTTGTTGCTCTTAGGTGGGTTCAGCAACAAGTTACTGATGAGATCAGGGTGGTCGTGCAGGTGGTTCACTAAACGCACAAAACGAGTGCTGTCGTCCGCAATACCGTGTATGTCCAACATGTTGTCCACCAAGGTAAACCACGTCACTGGGTTGTCCGGTTGTAAAAACGGCAGCTGCGGAAAACGACCGGGGGGCAGTGCTTGCGGGGCTGTAGGAAAGGCACGAAACGTACAGGGATTCTGCACAGTGTTCACTGGTGCGAATTGTGCCTCCGTGGCGGGCGATGTGTTGATTTGAACGTCCGTTAGCTGTGTAGGCGAGACGTAGTATCCAGTCCTTGAAGGCACGGAATCTGTACGGTCACATGACGAGCACGGCGCGGCAGGCGCGGGTGGATAAACTGTCGATGCAGCCGAAATCTCGAGCAGAGGCGCGAGATCGCGATTGAGCGCCGAGTGATGGGGCAGAACCACGGCAGGTGGGTCGCCCGAGGAGTGCGCAGGGCGGCAGGACGGATAGGCATATAAATGGCCCAGCGCAGTTGGCGCAAGCGTCCCTTCGACCAGCACGGAGGGGGACACGTTAAATGGCGGGCCACTCTGAAGAGGGGGCGGCCGTGCGTGTGGACCCAGAAACTGGACAGCCGCGTGGTCCATGTTGTGCAGTAGAAACTCGGGGTTTCCAGGGTCTTGTGCTGGAGGAGCATTCTGTCGAGCGTAGAATGCCCTAAAAGATGTCCGCGACGCTGTGTACAGCGCCCGGTGTGGTATGCCGGCAGAGGTTAGAGTCGTCTGGCCAGGCGAGGCAAACACGGAAGATACGAACATTCCCAGTGTATTAGTAGCACACGGGCTAAAACGTTGCGCTTCGTAGTCGAATGACCATTCTGCGGTTGTGGCGTCGTGCACTGCTGGAAAAACTGGAGGCTGCGACGTTGTCTATTGGCTCGAAACCGGTGATACACAGCGAGCGACTGAAACGTATTTTCGCGACTCGGGGTCACCAACGTGGGTTGTTTGGCTATAGTGATGGACCACGCACCGAAAACTCCAACTTATTACGATAAGGCACTTTTATTAAGTTTCGTATAATTACAGACACACAACAAAAACAATTCAAAAATTCACGACACGCGTATCACTCAGTCAAGTTTTTCATTCCCCAATAAGAAAACGATTTCGTAACTTGCAGATATACTTATGCATTCTTCCACGAGTTCCATACTGTCTAAATAAAGGCCATTGTGCGTCACAAGGCATCCTGACCTACGAAATGTGGTCAACAAATCTCCGTATAAATAAAACAATAATCGTTCCTTCCTATACATTTCAGCCATTAAGAACTCAAACATACCCTAAATGTTAAAAACAAATCATTTTTGGGTGGTTAAATATGACAGCAACAATGGGGAATACGGCTAAATCCACAATTTATTTTGTCCTGTCTTACCAACACATCTGCTCAGTCACGCTTCTGTCCGTTGAAGAACATGGCGTGGGCCGTGGAGAGTACAGAAAAGATATTCCCCCATCTACTCCATCATCCGCTGTTGCCAGACTTCTATTGGCTTCCTTGCTCTCTAAACTGGCACCAGCTTACACACCACACAACACGGAAATGACAGGTTCGTATGAGCAGTTGCCAGTGGCTCGTGTGCATGTGCAGACTAAATTCGCATATGAGCAGTGCCTTCCTCCCGCTTCTGGCTACTTGAAGCGTGGCTGTTTGCTGTATGAGCAGTAGCAGCAAGTAGCCAGATGCTACCCGGAAAAATTTTTCCGGCATGCCCAAGCTGCCAGATTCGCGCATGTGCAGAGCAAGCTGAGTTATAGTAGGGGGAGATCCTTCCCCACGTGACCCATGTATATGTTTCGAGTCGTCATAATATTGCTGGTCTCTTCGTTTACAGCTCCCACATCAAATGAAATCAAAACAGATTTCTGTGGCCGGGAGCCATAAAGTGAATTAATATACATTGTCATAAACATGAAAGACCAAAATAAGTTAGAAGTTTCAATTTTCTGCTTTTATATTATTTCCACGTTATTAGCAATCAACCACTAATATCTTAATGAAGCTATTTCTGTCTGTTTTGTAGAGAAATTTGCTTCTATTAATCTTTTTCCGCTGAGGCAGTTAGTCTATTTGAAACGACGTCTTTCATTCCACACTATTGGCTAGTTTCAACTTTGTTCAATTTCAAGTGCAAGTTTTCGTTTTCTGGGACAAATGACATTATACCATAACAAAGAACCAAACACAAGAATATAGTACTGGACTTCCGAGAAAATTGGTATCATGAAAATCACATGAAAAGTTGAATATAGAAATGTGCAATTAGAGCGAAATGAAACATTTTAGTTTGGTTTACGAAATTCCGATGCTGGCTGGTGTAGTGTCTGATATCCAGTTCCTTTTGTGACAATGTAAGATCTCTTAATGCTACATACATACGAACAACTTGAAGTTGACTAAGTAGGCAAATTTGGTCAGTAGTTTTGAACTAAATATTTTGTTTCAAATATAATGACAGCTGTAGCAGAATTTTACAAATCTGCCTTCTGTGAAAGTGTTTTTTGATCACACGGCACTTGTCTAGTACTTCCTCTAGGCTTGAAGTTATTTCTTAATTTGTGTTTATGTCTTAAATTTATTGAATGCCATTCTATGGTAAATTGTATACTGGCAGCATACCGTGTTTTATCGTTTTAACTCCGCACATGGCTTCATACACTCCTGGAAATTGAAATAAGAACACCGTGAATTCATTGTCCCAGGAAGGAGAAACTTTATTGACACATTCCTGGGGTCAGATACATCACATGATCACACTGACAGAACCACAGGCACATAGACACAGGCAACAGAGCATGCACAATGTCGGCACTAGTACAGTGTATATCCACCTTTCGCAGCAATGCAGGCTGCTATTCTCCCATGGAGACGATCGTAGAGATGCTGGATGTAGTCCTGTGGAACGGCTTGCCATGCCATTTCCACCTGGCGCCTCAGTTGGACCAGCGTTCGTGCTGGACGTGCAGACCGCGTGAGACGACGCTTCATCCAGTCCCAAACATGCTCAATGGGGGACAGATCCGGAGATCTTGCTGGCCAGGGTAGTTGACTTACACCTTCTAGAGCACGTTGGGTGGCACGGGATACATGCGGACGTGCATTGTCCTGTTGGAACAGCAAGTTCCCTTGCCGGTCTAGGAATGGTAGAACGATGGGTTCGATGACGGTTTGGATGTACCGTGCACTATTCAGTGTCCCCTCGACGATCACCAGTGGTGTACGGCCAGTGTAGGAGATCGCTCCCCACACCATGATGCCGGGTGTTGGCCCTGTGTGCCTCGGTCGTATGCAGTCCTGATTGTGGCACTCACCTGCACGGCGCCAAACACACATACGACCATCATTGGCACCAAGGCAGAAGCGACTCTCATCGCTGAAGACGACACGTCTCCATTCGTCCCTCCATTCACGCCTGTCGCGACACCACTGGAGGCGGGCTGCACGATGTTGGGGCGTGAGTGGAAGACGGCCTAACGGTGTGCGGGACCGTAGCCCAGCTTCATGGAGACGGTTGCGAATGGTCCTCGCCGATACCCCAGGAGCAACAGTGTCCCTAATTTGCTGGGAAGTGGCGGTGCGGTCCCCTACGGCACTGCGTAGGATCCTACGATCTTGGCGTGCATCCGTGCGTCGCTGCGGTCCGGTCCCAGGTCGACGGGCACGTGCACCTTCCGCCGACCACTGGCGACAACATCGATGTACTGTGGAGACCTCACGCCCCACGTGATGAGCGATTCGGCGGTACGTCCACCCGGCCTCCCGCATGCCCACTATACGCCCTCGCTCAAAGTCCGTCAACTGCACATACGGTTCACGTCCACGCTGTCGCGGCATGCTACCAGTGTTAAAGACTGCGATGGAGCTCCGTATGCCACGGCAAACTGGCTGACACTGACGGCGGCGGTGCACAAATGCTGCGCAGCTAGCGCCATTCGACGGCCAACACCGCGGTTCCTGGTGTGTCCGCTGTGCCGTGCGTGTGATCATTGCTTGTACAGCCCTCTCGCAGTGTCTGGAGCAAGTAAGGTGGATCTGACACACCGGTGTCAATGTGTTCTTTTTTCCATTTCCAGGAGTGTATTTAATCCTAGAGTAGAATATTAAATGTCAGTTGTACAGTTTCTTTGCGAGAGGTTCGCAGGAGAGCTTCTGTAAAGTTTGGAAGGCAGCAGACGAGGTACTGGCGAAATTAGAGCTGTGAGGACGGTGCGTGAGTCATGGTTGGGTAGCTCAGTTGGTAGAGCATTTGCCCGCGTAAGGCAAAGGTCCCGAGTTCGCGTCTCGGTCCGGCACACAGTTTTACGTGGTTGGGTAGCTCAGTTGGTAGAGCATTTGCCCGCGTAAGGCAGAGGTCCCGAGTTCGCGTCTCGGTCCGGCATACAGTTTTAATCTGCCAGGAAATTTCATATCAGCGCACACTCCGCTGTAGAGTGAAAATTTCAGTCTAGATACACAAGAAACTGTCTCTTTTTTGTTGCAAGAAATTTCTATTCCATCCTACTAGGTTTTTGCAGTGCTGTGTAGATGTAAACCTGTTGGAAATGCTACATAACAATATTGCAGAGTACAAATTTAAAAAAATCTATCAAGGTCACCACTTAGCAAAATTTTATGGTGATTCGAGCTGTGGAGTCTTATTTTGAAATGATATTTTGCCAAGAACTGTTTCTTTATTTGCATCCTTTATCTATGTGGGATATGTTAAAGCAATTGCTCTAAGTACAACTCAGTATGTCGTCTCAACAACACGCCGCATGGCTTCACATGGTCGTGTGATGCCCCACCAGAAATACGACGAAAGGTGTATGAGCAGAGCAAGCACCAAGCATGGGCTGCCTAAGTCATCGTAGCTGCGAACCTGCTTACCTATCGATAAGGTTCGTTTGAACAGTTACCAGGCAGCGCCAGACAACAGGCTGTACTGCGCATGCACAGCTATAATGACGTAGGCAGCCCGTGCTTAGTGCTTGTTCTGCTTTTCGTCGAATTTCTGTTGGAATTTCGAGCGTGGTGGGGCATCATGTGACGATGTGCAGCCCTGCGGCATGTTGTTAAGAGGTTGTTGAGTTGTTAGAGGTGGGTCAAACGGTTGTTCTGGAGTAACCGTTATTTTTAACGGTAATCAATAACTGTCAAATTATTTTTCACTACTGAATACATCTACATCTACATTTATACTCCGCAAGCCACCCAACTTTGTGTGGCGGAGGGCAGTTTATGTGCCATGGTCATTACCTCCCTTTTCTGTTCCAGTCGCGTATGGTTCGCAGGAAGAACGACTGTCTGAAAGCCTCCGTATGCGCTCTAATCTCTCTAATTTTACATTCGTGATCTCCTTGGGAGGTATAAGTAGGGGGAAGCAATATATTCGATACCTCATCCAGAAACGCACCCTCTCGAAACCTGGCGAGCAAACTACACCACGATGCAGAGCGCCTCTCTTGCAGAGTGTGCCACTTGAGTTTGCTAAACATCTCCGTAACGCTATCACGGTTACCAAATAACCCTGTGACGAAACGCGCCACTCTTCTTTGGATCTTCTCTGTCTCCTCCGTCAACCCAGTCTGGTACTAATCCCACACTGATGAGCAATACTCAAGTATAGGTCGAACGAGTGTTTTGTAAGCCACCTCCTTTGTTGATGGACTACATTTTCTAAGGACTCTCCCAATGAATCTCAACCTGGCACCCGCCTTACCAACAATTAATTTTATATGATCATTCCACTTCAAATCGTTCCTCACGCATACTCCCAGATATTTTACGGAAGTAACTGCTACCAGTGTTTGTCCCCTTTCATATAATCATACAATAAAGGATCCTTCTTTCTATGTATTCGCAATACATTACATTTGTCTATGATAAGGGTTAGTTGCCACTTCCTGCACCAAGAACCTATCCGCTGCAGATCTTCCTGCATTTCGCTACAATTTTCTAATGCTGCAACTTCTCTGTATACTACAGCATCATCCGCGAAAAGCCGCATGGAACTTCCTGACACTATCTACTAGGTCATTTATATATATTGTGAAAAGCAATGGTCCCATAACATTCCCCTGTGGCACGCCAGAGGTTACTTTAGCGTCTGTAGACGTCTCCCCATTGATAACAACATGCTATGTTCTGTTTGCTAAAAACTCTTCAATCCAGCCACACGACTGGTCTGATATTCCGTAGGCTCTTAATTTGTTTATCAGGCGACAGTGCGGAACTGAATCGAACGCCTTCCGGAAGTCAAGAAGAATAGCATCTACCTGGGAGCCTGTATCTAATATTTTCTGGCTCTCATGAACAAATAAAGCGAGTTGGGTCTCACACGATCGCTGTTTCCAGAATCAATGTCGATTCCTACAGAGTAGATTCTGGGTTTCCAAAAACGACATGATACGCGAGCAAAAAACATGCTCTAAAATTCTACAACAGATCGACGTCAGAGATATAGGTCTATAGTTTTGCGCATCTGCTCGACGACCCTTCTTGAAGACTGGGACTACCTGTGCTCTTTTCCAATCATTTGGAACCTTCCGTTCCTCTAGAGACTTGCGGTACACGGCTGTTAAAAGGGGGGCAAGTTCTTTCACGTACTCTGTGTAGAATCGAATTGGTATCCCGTCAGGTCCAGTGGACTTTCCTCTGTTGAGTAATTCCAGTTGCTTTTCTATTCCTTGGACACTTATTTCGATGTCAGCCATTTTTTCGTTTGTGCGAGGATTTAGATAAGGAACTGCAGTGCGGTCTTCCTCTGTGAAACAGCTTTGGAAAAAGGTGTTTAGTATTTCAGCTTTACGCGTGTCATCCTCTGTTTCAATGCCATCATCATCCCGTAGTGTCTGGATATGCTGTTTCGAGCCACTTACTGATTTAACGTAAGACCAGAACTTCCTAGGATTTTCTGTCAAGTCGGTACATAGAATTTTACTTTCGAATTCATTGAACGCTTCACACATAGCCCTTCTTACGCTAACTTTGACATCGTTTAGCTTCTGTTTGTCTGAGAGGTTTTGGCTGTAGTTACACTTGGAGTGAAGCTCTCTTTGCTTTCGCAGTAGTTTCCTAACTTTGTTGTTGAACCACGGTGGGTTTTTCCCGTCCCTCACAGTTTTACTCGGCACGTACCTGTCTAAAACGCATTTTACGATTGCCTTGACTTTTTCTATAAAAACTCAACATTGTCAGTGTCGGAACAGAAATTTTCGTTTTGATCTGTTAGGTAGTCTGAAATCTGCCTTCTATTACTCTTGCTAAACAGATAAACCTTCCTCCCTTTTTTTATATTCCTATTAACTTCCATATTCAGGGATGCTGCAACGGCCTTGTGATCACTGATTCCCTGTTCTGCACTTACAGAGTCGAAAAGTTCGGGTCTGTTTGTTATCAGTAGGTCCAAGATGTTATCTCCACGAGTCGGTTCTCTGTTTAATTGCTCGAGGTAATTTTCGGATAGTGCACTCAGTATAATGTCACTCGATGCTCTGTCCCTACCGCCCGTCCTAAACATTTCAGTGTCCCAGTCTATATCTGGGAAATTGAAATCTCCACCTAAGAATACAACATGCTGAGAAAATTTATGTGAAATGTATTCCAAATTTTCTCTCAGTTGTTCTGCCACTAAAGCTGCTGAGTCGGGAGGTCGGTAAAAGGAGCCAACTATTAACCTACCTCGGTTGTTGAGTGTAACCTCCACCCATAATAATTTACAGGAACTATCCACTTCTACTTCACTGCATGCAATCTATCCTTTCTAAACACCGTCTGTGCCTTAGTAAAAATTTCGGCAGAATTAATCTCTGGCGTCAGCCAGCTTTCTGTACCTATAACGATTTCAGCTTCGGTGCTTTCTATCAGCGCTTGAAGTTCCAGTACTTTACCAATGCAGCTTCGACAGTTTACAATTACAATACCGATTGCTGCTTGGTCCCCGCATGTCCTGACTTTGCCCCGCACCCTTTGAGGATGCTGCCCTTTCTGTACTTGCCTGAGGCCATCTACCTAAAAAACAGCCCAGTCCACGCCACACAACCCCTGCTACCCGTGTAGCCGCTTGCTGCGTGTAGTGGACTCCTGACCTATCCAGCGGAACCCGAAACCCCACCACCCTATGGCGCAATTCGAGGAATCTGCAGCCCACACTGTAGCAGAACCGTCTCAGCCTCTGATTCAGACCTTCCACTCGGCTCTGTACCAAAGGTCCGCAGTCTGTCCTGTTAACGATGCTGCAGATGGTGAGCTCTGCTTTCATCCCGCTAGTGAGACTGGCAGTCTTCACCAAATCAGATAGCCGCCGGAAGCCAGAGAGGATTTCCTCCGATCCATAGCGACACACATCATTGGTGCCGTCATGAGCGACCACCTGCAGATGGGTGCACCCTGTACCCTTCATGGCATCCGGAAGGACCCTTTCCACATCTGGAATGACTCCCCCTGGTATGCACACGGAGTGCACATTGGTTTCTTCCCCTCTCTTGCTGCCATATCCCTAAGGGGCCCCATTATGCGCGTGACGTTGGAGCTCCCAACTACCAGTAAGCCCACCCTCTGCGACTGCCCGGATCTTGCAGACTGCGGGGCAACCTCTGGAACAGGACAAGCAGCCATGTCCGGCCGAAGATCAGTATCAGACTGAGACAGAGCCTGAAACCGGTTCATCAGACAAACTGGAGAGGCCTTCCGTTCAGCGCTCCGGAATGTCTTTCGCCCCCTGCCACACCTCGAGACGACCTCCCACTCTACTACAAGTGAGGGATCAGCCTCAATGTGAGCAGTATCCAGGGCATCCACAGTCGTAGTCCGATCGGGGGATGCGTGGGACGAGCTGGCCGTCCCCGACAAACCCCCATCTGGACCCCCACAGTGATGCCCATTGGCAACAGCCTCAAGCTGTGTGACCGAAGCCAACACTGCCTGAAGCTGGGAGCGAAGGGATGCCAACTCAGCCTGCATCTGAACACAGCAGTTGCAGTCCCTATCAGTGCTAAAAACTGTTGTGCAAAGAACGTCTGAACTAATCTACAGAGAGCACAAACAATTCGACACAAAATTTAAACGGTTATTAAAATACAAGATTGCCTAGTAAATGCAGTAATGCTGCTACTTACGCACTGCTGACACACTGCTCGGCGGCAGAAGGAGACTACGCGATTTTACACTATTCAGGTACTAAAACACGATGCTACAACTCTCAAATACTACAATACGCCCGAAATTTATGAATTAAACAACGCAAATACCAAAAACACGCAAAGAAATTAAGAATTAAACTACGTAACAAATAAGTGAGCTAAGAGTATACGACTTGCTGCTGCAGCTGCTTATCCAACGGCGGGGATACAGTTAAATAACGACATACGTGGAATCCATCAGTTTACTTACCTGCATAACTGCGAGTAGTGCGAAATGGCAGGAATGTCACATGAATCGTGTCATAGCCTTAGCTAATTAACTCAGGGTAAATTTCAGTTGATGTTAGAACGATTATTAGTGTTTCATATTATATGTATGTGGTTATCAGTCGCTATTAGAAATATTATTCTCGCAGCTACAACAGAAAGTACGCGGACCTTCGCCACAGCATTGTTTAAGTAAAATGTTAAGAACGTGCGTTTTTAAGTATGAAGTAATATGTAAACTGAATACTGTAGGTTAAATTCGAAGCTTAATTCCTTGTGCTGCTCACTTAATAGAATAAGTGTACAGCCTTGTAATACAACAACAAAATATTCATAATATGACAGATTCATTTAATCCTGTCCTGTACAAGACAGGACTATTGGGGTAAGTATGAGTACACTAATCCAAGTTTTATGTTTGATTTGGAAAACTGCTGGATTTCTCCAGCTACAGCATGTGTCTCTTCATTTAGGGCTCCCATGTCAAATGAAAACAAAACAGATTTATGTGGCTGGGAGCCATTAAGTGAATTAATATACATTCTCATAATCATAAAAGACTAAAATAAGTTAGTAGTTTCAGTTTTCTGATTTTATATTATTTTCACATTATTAGCAATCAACTATTAATGTCTTAATGAAGCTATTTCTGTCAGTTTTGTAGAGAAATTTAGTTTTATTTTTTCAGCTGAGGCAGTTACTTTATTTGAAATTAAGTGTTTCATTCCGTACTATTGGCTACTTTCAATATCATTCAATTTCAAATGTAAATTTTCATTTTCAGGGACGAATAACATTATACTATAATAAAGAACCAAACTTGAGAATACAGTACTGGACCGCCAACAAAATTGGTATCCCATAAACCACATATATAAGCTGAATATCAGGTGCTTAAGAGTGCATCTAGACACAGAAATGTGCAATTAGAGCGGAATGAAGCATTTTTGTATGGTTTATGAAATTCCGATGCTGCTGGATAATAGTCTGATGCCTTGTTTCTCTTATGACACTGTAAGATCTCTTAATGCTATATATGTATGAACATACGAAACCATTGACTTGAAGCTGACTAGGCAAGCAAATTTGGTCAGTAGCTTTGAAATAAATATTTTGTTTCAAATATACTGACAGATGTAGCGGAATTTAACAAATCTGCCTTCTGTGAAAGTGTTTTTTGATCACAAGACTCTATGCTTGAAGCTATTTCTCAATTTGTGTTTACATCTTAAATTTATGGAATGCCATTCTATGCTAAATTGTAGACTGGCATCATACCGTGTTTTATCGTTAACTCCCCACATGATTTATATTTATTCCTAGAGTAGAATATAAACTGTCAATTGTACAGTTTCTTTGTTTCACAGACAACCTTGTTAGTTTTTAACACATTTTGAAATAGTGATGAAATTTATTGTCACTTATTCTGGTGTAAGCTACACAAGGAACTTAAAACTTCCTGGCAGATTAGAATTGTGTGCCAGACCGAGGCTCGAACTTGGGACCTTTGCGTTTTGCGGACAAGTGTTCTACCAACTGAACTACCCAAGCACGACTCATGATCCTTCCTCACAGCTTTAATTCCGCCAGTACCCTGTCTCCTACCTTCAAGGGACTTCTTTCTTTTAAATTTGTATTCCTTCTTACTAGTTTTTTTCAGTGTTGTGTAGATTTAGACGTGATTGCAAGTGCTCCATAACGATATTGCAGAGTATGAATGAAAAAAGACATCTGTCAAAGTTACCACATAGCAAAATGTTAAGGCACTTTGAGCTGTAGATTCTAGTTTTCAAATATTATGCCAAGAACTGCTTCCTTATTTGCATCCTTTATCTGGGTGGAATATGATAAAAGAATTGGTCTGAGTACAACTCTGTATGTCCTCTCAACAACATGCTGCAAGGCTGCACATGGTCAAGTGATGCCCCACCACGCACGAAATTCCACACAGAAATGCGACGAAAAGCGTATGAGCAGAGCAAGCACAAAGCACGGGCTACCTACAGCATCGTAGCTGTACATGCGCAGTACAGCCTGTTGTCTGGCGGTGCCTGGCAACTGCTCAAACGAACCTGACAGGTTTGTTTCAGCAGTTCCAGCAGGCTTATGCACATGCTCAGAGCTGAATTCGCGTATGAGCAATGCCTTCTCCTACTTCTGGCTACTTGAAGCGCGGCTGTTTGCTGTATGAGTAGTAGCAGCAAGTAGCCAGATGCTACCCGGAAAAATTTTTCCGGCATGCCCAAGCTGCCAGATTCGCGCATGCGCAGAGCAAGCTGAGTTATAGTAGGGGGAGATCCTTCCCCACGTGACCCATGTATATGTTTCGAGTCTTCGTAATATTGCTGGTCTCTTCGTTTACAGCTCCCACATCAAATGAAATCAAAACAGATTTCTGTGGCCGGGAGCCATCAAGTGAATTAATATACATTGTCATAAACATGAAAGACCAAAATAAGTTAGAAGTTTCAATTTTCTGCTTTTACATTATTTCCACGTTATTAGCAATCAACCACTAATATCTTAATGAAGCTATTTCTGTCTGTTTTGTAGAGAAATTTGCTTCTATTAATTTTTTTTCCGCTGAGGCAGTTAGTCTATTTGAAACGATGTGTTTCATTCCACACTATTGGCTACTTTCAACCTTGTTCAGTTTTCATTTTCTGGGACGAATGACATTATACCTTAATAAAGAATCAAACATGAAAACAGTACTGGATCTCCAAGAAAATTGGTATCACGAAAACCACATAGAAACCTGAATATCAGGTACTTCAGAGTGCATCTGGACATGTGCAATTAGAGCGGAATGAAGCGTTTGAGTATGGTTTACGAAATTCTGATCCTGCTGGGTCTCTGATGTTATGTTTCGTGTATGACACTGCAAGATCTCTTAATGCTATATACGTATGAACACACGTAAACATTGACTTGAATCTGACTAAGTAGGCAAATTTGGTCAGTAGTTTTGAACTAAATATTTTGTTTAAAATATATTGACAGCTGTAGCAGAATTTTATAAATCTGCCTTCCGTGAAACAGTGTTTTTGGATCACAAGGTACTTGTCTAGTACTTCCTCTAGGCCTGAAGTTATTTCTTAATTTGTTTTTACGTCTTAAATTTATAGAATACCAAACTATGCTAAATTGTAGTCTGGCAGCATACCGTGTTTTATCGTTTTAAATCCCCATATGGCTTTATATTTATTCCTAGAGTGGAATGTAAACTGTCAGTTGTACAGTTTCTTTGCCTCTCAGACAACTTCGTTAATTTTTTACACATTTTGAAATAGTCATGAAATTTATTGTCCTTTATTCTGGTGTAAGCTACACAAGAAACTTTTTTTTTGCAAGACATTTGTATTCCATCTTACTAGCTTTTAGCAGTGCTGTGTGGATGTAAACCTGATTGGATGCTATGTAACAATATTGCAGAGTAGGAATTAAAAAAATGTGTCAAAGTCACCACATAGTAAAATGTTATGGTACTTTGAGCTATGGAGTCTGGTTTTGAAATGATATTATTCCAAGAACTGCTTCCTTGTTTGCATCCTTTATCTGGGTGTGATATGATAATTGCTGTAAGTACAACTCTGTATGCCCTCTCAACAACATGCCGCAGGGCTGCACATGGCCACGTGATGCCCCACCACACACGAAATTCCACACAGAAAAGCGTATGAGCAGAGCAAACAGCAAGCATGGACTGCCTACGTCATTGTAGCTGCACATGTGCAGTACAGCCTGCTGTCTGGCACAGTCTGGCAACTGCTCAAACGAACCTTTATGGTTCTTATTAGGTTCGTTTGAGGCTTTGAGCAGTTACCAGAGAGCGCCAGAAAACAGGCCATACTGCACATGCACAGTTACAATGACGTGGGCAGCCGGGGCTTGGTGTTTGCTCTGCTCATATGCTTTTCGTCGTATTTCTGTTTGGAATTTCGTACGTGGTGGGGCATAACGTGGCTATGTGCAGTCCTGGACGCACGTTGTTGAGAGGACAAAGGGCATTGCACTTGGGGCAATTGCTTTAACTTTCCTACCCAGAGGAGAAATCAACTAAGAAAGCAGTTCCTGGCCTAATATTCATTTCAAAACTAGACTTTACTGCTCAAAGTACCCTAACATTTTGCTATGTGGTGACTTTCGAATATTTTTTTTGATTCATACTCTGCAATTTGTTCTGTAGCATTTCCATCAGGTTTACATCTACACAGCACTTCAAAAAGCTAGTAAGAAGAAATACAAATTTCTTGCAAAAATAAAAAGAAACAGTTCTTTATGTAGCTTACACAAGAATAAAGGACAATAAGTTATATCATGACTATCTCAAAGTGTGTAAAAAATTAAAAAAGTTGTCTATGAGACAAATAAACTGTATAACTGATGGTTTATACACTACTCTAGGAATAAATATAAAGCCATGTAAGGAGTTAAAATGATAAAACACGATATGCTACCAGTTAAAAATTTATCATAGAATGTTGTTGTTGTTTAAGAGGTAAAGAAGACAAATTAACAAATAACATCTACCCTGGAGGAAGCACTTGACACATGTCTTGTGCTCGAAAAACATTGTTTCACAGTGGGCAGATTTGTAAAACTATGCTAAAACTGTGGTTATATTTGAAACAAAATATCTAATTCAAAACTACTGACCAAATTTGCCTGCTTCGAGTGAATATTTACTTATGTTTGTACATATATACCATTAAGAGATCTTACAGTGTCATAAAACAAACAGGACATCACAGACTACTGAAAGTGCTTAGGAATTTCGTAAACCATACTAAAATGCTTAATTCGGCTTAAAGTGCACGTTTGTATGTCCAGATTCACACTGAAGTACCTGATGTACAGCTTTTCTATGTGGTTTGTGGGATACGAATTTTTTTGGCGTACCATTACTGTGTAATCGCATTTTTGGTTCTTTATTATGGTATAATGCCATTTGTGCCAGAAAATGAAAGTGCACTTGAAATTGAACGAAGTAGAAACTAGCAAATAGATAGGAATGAAACACTTAGTTTCAAATAAATTGACTGCCTCAGCAGAAAAGATTAATGGAAGCAAATTTCTCCAGCAAACAGACACAAATAACTACATTAAAATGATTAAAGGTTGCTTGCTAATAATGTGGAAATATTATAAAATCAGCAATTTGAAACTACTAACTTATTTTTTTCTTTCATGATTACGGGAATGTATATTTATTCACTTGATGACACCCAACCAGAGAAATTTGTTTTGTTTTCATTCACTGTGGGAGCTGTAAACGAAGAGATTTCATTCACTGTGGGAGCTGTAAACGAAGAGAGAACACCAATATCACGAAACATATACACGGGTCACGTGGAGAGTGACCCCCACTATAACTCAGATTGCTCTGTGCATGTGCGAATCTGGCAGCTTGGGCCCACCAGGAAAATGTTTCCGAGTAGTATCTGGTTACCTGCTGCTACTGTTCATACGGCAAACAGCCTCACTTCAAGTAGCCAGAAGCGGGAGAAAGTACTGATCATACACGAATTCACCTCTGCGTATGTGCATGAGCCTGCTGGCAACTGCTGAAACGAACCTTGTGCAAACAGCACTCATTGAAGTGCACCTGTCGATGGCTGTGCATAGCAGGATAAAGCAGCTTTGAGCAAGTGATGCATATGGTCCACCCTCCCATTACTGGAGGGATGGTAGCTCGAAGGCAACATGTTTACAACCACAGAAACACAAAAATTCCTCACACAGATGCCAATCAAACTGCCTTTTTCTGTCTGATATCAATTGAGGGATACCAAATTGGTAAATGCAAGACGAAACAGTAGCATAGGTGACTGAAGTAGCTGAGATGTCGGAAAGGAACCATCTCAGGCCATCGAGAAAAACTGTTCACCTGTGTAATCACAAAACAAAGCCCTCAAATGGGGGATGGGGACCGATTATATTATCATGATGCTGTGTGAACCTTCAAGGTTGTGAAGGACACATGTGCACAGGGACTGATGTGTGTTGAGAGACTTTACACTTTTGGCACTTGTCCAGCTCCAAGCCTACCAACGACAATCCTTCTCCACATCCAGCTACATAACTTTGTTTAATAACAATTTTATAGGCGCCCTGATCCCTGGGTGTGCTAAGCTGTGGAATGTATCAAAAGCAGCTTGACGCCATCTCGCTAGGATCAAGAGGGATCCTGTTGTCCAATGTGCCACACAAAGCACAGAGCTCTGCAGCAGCATGTGCTCCAGATGCAGTCTAGTTGAAGCAGGTTCTGCTCGACAGTGTAGGAGGGAGGGGTCAGCCTCCTGCTCATTAGCCATCACTGCCCAGTCAATAATGGAGACGGCTGCGCAGTTGTGAGACAAAAAGTTGGCTACCATATTCAGCTGCCCCACAGTGTGGTTGATAGCCACAGAAATTCGGCATGGCGCACTTCCTGGGGAAAATTGAGCTCAGTTTCCCATGTGAAAACAGAAACCAGTTGTTTTTGGTCCATATAAATTTCAAACACTTGGCCCTCCAGCCATTTTCAAAATTCTTGACCCCCACAAAAAATGGCTAATTGCTCCCTGTCAAAGATACTCCAATTTCTCTGTTGCTCTTATGGATTTTTCGATAAATATGCCAGAGGTTTCCATGACGACAAAAGCGTTTGCTGTAACTCTGTGCCTGCTGCTATCTGACTTGCAACCACTAACGAGACAATAGGTGTGCCAAGAACAGAATGGATTAACATCATAGCATTAGCTATAGCCGTTTTGAAAGCTTCATACGCTTTAGTGACCTAGTTTCCATGGGACTTTCGTACTTCCCCACGTACTCTTGCCCTTAAGCAGTTCATTGATGGGACCTTGCGCTTCTGCTAAAAGGGGCAAATGTCTATGCATCACGCTGAGAAATGGTGAAGACATCTAAAAGTCACAGGCAATCACGTCCTGATGATATAAACTACTTTATCAGGATTGGGAGAAATGCCAGCTTGTGAGACAATATAACCAAGGAGTTTAACCGCTTACTCGCCAAACACACATTTATCTTTGTTAATTTTAATCCCATAACTGTCCAGTCTTTTGAGCAGTGCAAAAACTGCGTGATGTGCTCCTCTTTCGTACGAGAGAATACCAATACATCATCAACATACACTCCTGGAAATTGAAATAAGAACACCGTGAATTCATTGTCCCAGGAAGGGGAAACTTTATTGACACATTCCTGGGGTCAGATACATCACATGATCACACTGACAGAACCACAGGCACATAGACACAGGCAACAGAGCATGCACAATGTCGGCACTAGTACAGTGTATATCCACCTTTCGCAGCAATGCAGGCTGCTATTCTCCCATGGAGACGATCGTAGAGATGCTGGATGTAGTCCTGTGGAACGGCTTGCCATGCCATTTCCACCTGGCGCCTCAGTTGGACCAGCGTTCGTGCTGGACGTGCAGACCGCGTGAGACGACGCTTCATCCAGTCCCAAACATGCTCAATGGGGGACAGATCCGGAGATCTTGCTGGCCAGGGTAGTTGACTTACACCTTCTAGAGCACGTTGGGTGGCACGGGATACATGCGGACGTGCATTGACCTGTTGGAACAGCAAGTTCCCTTGCCGGTCTAGGAATGGTAGAACGATGGGTTCGATGACGGTTTGGATGTACCGTGCACTATTCAGTGTCCCCTCGACGATCACCAGTGGTGTACGGCCAGTGTAGGAGATCGCTCCCCACACCATGATGCCAGGTGTTGGCCCTGTGTGCCTCGGTCGTATGCAGTCCTGATTGTGGCGCTCACCTGCACGGCGCCAAACACGCATACGACCATCATTGGCACCAAGGCAGAAGCGACTCTCATCGCTGAAGACGACACGTCTCCATTCGTCCCTCCATTCACGCCTGTCGCGACACCACTGGAGGCGGGCTGCACGATGTTGGGGCGTGAGCGGAAGACGGCCTAACGGTGTGCGGGACCGTAGCCCAGCTTCATGGAGACGGTTGCGAATGGTCCTCGCCGATACCCCAGGAGCAACAGTGTCCCTAATTTGCTGGGAAGTGGCGGTGCGGTCCCCTACGGCACTGCGTAGGATCCTACGGTCTTGGCGTGCATCCGTGCGTCGCTGCGGTCAGGTCCCAGGTCGACGGGCACGTGCACCTTCCGCTGACCACTGGCGACAACATCGATGTACTGTGGAGACCTCACGCCCCACGTGTTGAGCAATTCGGCGGTACGTCCACCCGGCCTCCCGCATGCCCACTATACGCCCTCGCTCAAAGTCCGTCAACTGCACATAAGGTTCACGTCCACGCTGTCGCGGCATGCTACCAGTGTTAAAGACTGCGATGGAGCTCCGTATGCCACGGCAAACTGGCTGACACTGACGGCGGCGGTGCACAAATGCTGCGCAGCTAGCGCCATTCGACGGCCAACACCGCGGTTCCTGGTGTGTCCGCTGTGCCGTGCGTGTGATCATTGCTTGTACAGCCCTCTCGCAGTGTCCGGAGCAAGTATGGTGGGTCTGACACACCGGTGTCAATGTGTTCTTTTTTCCATTTCCAGGAGTGTAACATTGAGTCCAAATGTATAGATGAGATGGTGCAGCTAAAGTACTTCGCCTTAGAATTAGAGGATACTGGAAAAGATAAAACTGTACACACCAAGGAATCCTATAAACTGATATTTGGTAATATGGCACAATCAACTTACCCAAATGTAACGACAGCACTGCAAATATATAGAAGTCTGACGAATACAAATCTCAAAGGTGAATGAACCTTTTCTAAATTAAAACTAATCGAAACTGTCTTCATTCATCAACGTTTCACAAGGGTTTAAATTCGCTGAATGTAATGGCGACTGAAAATTATATGTTGGAAAAGGTCAACTTTCAAGATATTTTAAATGATTTTGTATCTAAAAAACGTGGAAGAGTTAATATTGTACTTTACAAAAGAATTTAATAAAAAATACACATGTTTTCGTTTCATTTGTTTCAATTTTTTATTGAATAGGGTGATGGCATACCTTCATAATATAAAAAAAGCTTAATTATAAATGAAATTGCGTTGTGATAGAAAAAGTATATTTTACGAAGTTAGAAGAGAGTAAAAGGGCCCTAAGAGGTGCACTGCATAGGGATCTTGACATGGCTAATATAACCCTGTACTAAGGAAACGTGTGCCATTCAAACTGGTTTCGAAGTCAAACATAGGCAGGGGTACTTATCAGGTAGTAGGAATCTTGAGGCCCCTACATGCCCCACAAATCCGTCATGATCCACCTTTTTTCTTCACCATTTGTAATGGCGTCACTCATGAACTGTGTGACCTTGACACAATCCCACAGCAATCATTTCATTAAATGCAGCCTGTGTGCAGTTTCTCAGGAGGCAGACTTCTACATCATGTAGCCACCGGTTGAACAGGAGTATTTTCTTTGTGATGTTTAGTAGAATGTTTCAGCTTACTCTTAGCCACAATGGAATTTGACAGTTCCTGGAACTCCTACAGAAGTAACTAACTGAGGTTATGTCCTCAATGAAGGGCGTGAAGCAGAAGGGGAAGTGCCCAGCCCCCATGCAGCGTTTGCATCATGCACGCATCATAAGACATCAAGTGTTTCTTCCAACCTATCTGCTGTAGCCGCCACACGTAGTTGCAGATGAAATTTTTTTTCACTCAGGATGTTAACATCCTTCGTTTCCTAGGCGTATAATAGATGGATCTCGCAAATTTTTGCGTCAAGCATCATGTCAGGCTGACCACGAAATTACACCCATTAACGCACAATAAGCTACCAGAAGAAATAAAAGTTGCTACACATCCAATATCTAAAATTAAACTAAAGGCATTTATAATGAAGCACTGTTTCTATTCTCTAAAATAATTTCTGTATATGTAACAAAAAAGATTTAAAAATTAAATTATAAGAATGGGTAGCTAATTTTAATTTGCTTACTATTTCCTAATAGTACGTATTACTGCAAGTTTTCTTTGACCTGTCCAGTATCAGTTGTACAATTTATGATGTATAATATAACTGGACCAACAAAAAAGTCAGTCAGTCAATCAGTCAGTCCTAGTACTTTGGGGGAAACTCGTCGAACTTTTTGGTGTTGCATTCTGTGATGTCTTATTATACTGTACTCGCAGCCAAATGTGATCGATAGATATTAGAACGAGAGAGTCTCTTATATCAAATTTCGGTCAACATAGCTGGATGTACACTGTCACATTTATTGTTGGGAACAGCTCGGCCAGAAACAAGAATGATCAATAGCACTGATGGCATTCGCGCCAGCTCACATGACATTGCTGGCTTGCTGCTTCTGTTCTTTCTGTATTATAACTTGTATTTTATGACAGTAAGCTGTTTCAAGGTATGGCGCACCGATAATTTATCACAGCCGCAATTCTTGGTATAATTTATTACAATTAAATGTCAGTTAATGGCACATCAGTGGTAAAGAGGGATCCAAACATAAGCAATACTTAGGACGAGATTTTACTATGAACGATGTGGACTTGTAGTTAAATGGAGTAATTGCGATTATGAAAATACTGGGGGCTTCTGGGACTTGTCATCATCGATAACTTACAAATTAAGCCTGAAACACGGAAATTTGAGGGAATATTCAAAACACTTTGACTATCTGGTAAAAACAAACGACCATTCAGAACAAAAAACACAGAAAATATTGACACATTGCGGCGGCGCGGTTCTTTCCGTCCCTTTACGATGAACCTGCACGTACCTGTGAACATTGTCTCAGCAGATCATCAGTAGGAAAACTGAGTGAAACCAACTGTACTTAGACGTGAACCAGGCTGCATTTAAAGTCACTAATCTACGTTTCGGGAGAAACACGAAATGAAAGGTTGGAAATTTTGTCCTCAATTAATATATTTTGAAACTTAGGTGAACAAGTATCACTGCCAAGCTCGTGCTAGTCTCAACACAGTCACTCACAATCCCTTTCACTCACGTTAGCAAGTTTATGGTGTTGCATTTCCCGAAAACGTAATATCTACAAAAATACTAATTGTCTTTGATTGAGAACGCTCGCCAAATATTAAGTCTGTCGGTACCAAATGCAGTCACAGTTGTTAGCCACCGACCTGCTCAATACGCCACGCGGAATATATATCTTTCGTCGTCACAAAATTCACTTAAAAATTCTGAATTTTCTACACGCCCGTCGGAATAATTATGCCGTCACTTTACCACACTTTTGATGTATGAAACACTGCTAGATCCGGCAACTTATCATTTCCATCGGAACTACTACTACTGCACACGTCCGATCTCTTTCATGGCTAGGCTTCGACTTTCTCTAGAACACTCTTAAGTCTTCTCTAACTGCAGAGAAAGGCGCGCGAAGAATATTGCTTTACTATTGGTCAGTTTATTCAACAGCCAACAGCAAAACAACATTCTATTGCGTCAGTCCGCGCTTTTCATTCATAACCAATCGCAAAATAGTAAACTTAATGACTGCACATTTTTCCGACGTAATTATCTAATATGCTGAAGTTTTGTTTATGCATAAAGTTATTTACTATTGTTATTTATACCTGAATTACCTTTACCATAAACTTACTTTACAAATCTATTCTACAAAAATCCCCTTTGTTCATATCCATACTTCTTCGAAATGTTCCCACACTAAATCCTACTACATAACTCGTTAAACAATTATCTTCGTATTAACATTAATCCACACTCACGCATCATTCATACTGCTAAAACACATTTATAACATTTTACATACACAAAAAGACATAATAACACTTTATGAAAATACCAGAACAGTTTATGAAAAACATTCTATTATTTTAAGCACTCTACTGGGCACAATCGAAACTAAATCAGTCCCCTATCCAATACTGTCCTCTATCGGCTGATACATTAACTACGTTCGCATCCAGTCTCGTGTCACCATCTGTCACTATCCGGCTCGGAGACACATCTCCCACTTAACAGCCTCCAAGGCAGGATCGTTATACGGCGCTATGCCTCAACATATCTGACAATTAAATGGTGACATAGTCTCACTGTCAGCTGCCTATAAAGTATAATGCAAAATTTACAGCCTACTTATTTTAGGAGACTTCTTTTTCAATCAAGAACGTACCCCAATAAAACACATATTCTATTATTTACAGACATATTTGCTCCAGTTACTTTCAACAGAAAAGTAAGAAGTTTATTTTTCTGGTAGTGAATTGTAATTTTCTGCACAAATTATAACATACATCAACAACCAGCACATTTATTTAGCACTGAGGGAGCTTCTTAAGTACTGTTTGTAATACATGCCACTATGTAAACAAAGAGTATTAAGTGGGCGGGTTCTCACTTTCAAAGAAAGAAAACACAGCAATACTTACCAATATTGCAATGACTGAACCAGTTGAACACATAATGAGCTGCTGTTTTAATGTGTTTGCTAGAATGGTTCAAATGACTCTGAGCACTATGGGACTTAACAGCCGTGGTCATCAGTTCCCTAGAACTTAGAACTACTTAAACCTAACTAACCTAAGGACATCACACACAGGATTCGAACCTGCGACTGTAGCAGTTGCGTGGTTCCGGACTGAGCGCCTAGAACCGCGAGACCACCGCGGCCGGTGTTTGCTAGAATGGCTGCTGCAGTCACAATGATATCTTATCAACAGAGACATCTATCGATACCAAACTGTCGATTTCAAAGTATGAATTTAAAAGGAGTGCAGCCACAGTACCTCTCATAATAAAGGTATGTGACTGCACAGATCGAAGGTTGGATCTCCTCAACTTCTAAATCGGAAGATTCCTCCGCCTGGGCTACTCTCAGGGTGCAATCGACGGCTCCCCCATCGCCGTCTGCCACTGTTGCTGCCGCTGCCACTGCCGTCTGCCGCTGCCGTCCGTTCGCCGGCCGCCGCAGCTGCCCAGTGCTCGCCGCCGCCGTCCGTCCTCCAGCCGCCGTCCGGTGCTCGCCGCCGCCGCCGACTCCCGTATTAGTTCTTTTCCCATTTCGGCGACCCTGTCACCAATGGACACTGCATTCCACCATGAACACCCCCACTACCACCATCATTTACACCTCCCCTTCCCTGTGACCCACCGTTTCTATGTGGGGTGCCTCCTCTGGACCTACTTCGCCTACTGCACCACCCCTCCTCATAGTCCCCTCAACTTCTATCTCCTACCCACCCCTGTCTCCCCACCTGTATGTTGCCCCTGCTCCTGCTCATGCCCCTGCTGCTTGTTCTGCTCCCGCCCCTCCTCCTGCTTCGGCCCTCCCCCCCCCCTCCCCCTGCTGCTATCAGCCACCAGGAAGACTTTCCCCCATTCCCTGCCTGCCGTGCTACAACTGCCCCTGCTTCACCCACTAGAGTCACTGCCCACCACGCCACAGTTGCAACCACAGAGCGCCCAGACTCCATTCACAATGCAACCACCTCACAAGAGGGCCCTGCCTCCCCGCACCTCCCAATCCAACAAGTCCCTCACCCCTCCTCCCAGGCCAAACCCACCAAAAAACCTCCCAAGCGCCCAAGTGGTGACATCGCCTCCACCCCCTCTTCCAAAAAACCACAGCCTGCCAGTCTTCCTTCTTATCCCCCCATCAACACCACACCTCCTCCTGCCTCTTCAGCCCCCCACCCTGTATAACTTCATCTTTGCCATCCTCAATCCTAAATTCCTAGATGTCTGCACCCTCACCCTCGAAATCAGTAAGTATATCCCCAGTGCCCCCATTACTGAACTTATCCCCCAAAGAGACTCTGTCCTCATTAAATCCCCCTCTCCCTCTTTCTACACTGATCTCCTCTGGCGACTTCCCTGCATCACCTTTGGCCCCCATGTGTCCCTCACCCCTTTCCTTACCTCTTCCTCTCCTCGTCAGCCCCAACTCCCTCGACGTCCGCCAACTCTCACCACCATGATCACAAAACTCAACCCTGTGGTCCTGGAGCCAGAGGTATTGGCAAAACTGAATGCCCACCCCACCCTAGGAATCTGCTCGGCCCACCGTATTTACAGCAAATCTGGCCCTACCTACCTGATGCATGTCTTTACCGAGTCTGCCGCCTCCATAGGTCACCACCTCACTCAGGAACCCGATTTTCAATCGTTAGCCTGTCCTGTTCCCCTCCTCAATCCTACCACTGCCAATGCTGCTCCTCTACAACGACCACCTTACCCAAAACAGGAAGAACCCCCCACCTGCCCCTATTGTAAAGCCTCCCACCTCCTTAAATAGTTTCCTAACCAACTGTCTCCTCCCTCCTGCAACACCTGCTATGAACCCCACCCCACCTGCTCTTCCAAATGTAAAGCCAAACTCCCTCCCACTAACCCTGAGCTCACTCTCCCTGTTTGCCCCATCGACCAGCCCATCCACCCCAACAATTCCCTCCGCCCTCCCCCTACAGCTGAAGACACTGTCCAGTTCCTGACCATCGTCTTGCAGGATATCCAATGGCCCCACACCCTCCAGCAGATCTCCCTTGCTGCTCGCTCCATCTTCCATTTGAGTACCTACAACACTTACTCCCACAACCAGGCCCACTTTACCTTCATCCACCTAGACACCCTCGTTTAAGCCCCTCTCTCCTCCTACCCCCACTCTCTTCTCCCCTCCCACCTCTTTGCGTGTCAACAGTATTGTCTCCTCTACTTAAATATTTGCTCCCTCCTTGCCAACAAATGCCTCTTCATGCATACCCTGTCCCAGCACCAATTCGACGCCTTCATCCTTAAAGAAAACTTGCTCCCACGTCACCATGTTCTTTGCACCTCTGCCTAACTCCTTCACCGTGATAACCCCCTCACATGAGTCGGGGTTGCTGTTGGCCACCTCAACCATCTTGTCTGGCCACAACCCCCACTCAATGACCCAACTGAACACCTTCTCCTCAGCATCTTTTTTCCTTCCCTCACAATCATCTGTACCACTACCCATATTTGTCCCACATCTCCTCATCCCTACGACTTCATTTCCCATGTTGACTGTACCTTCTCCACCAATGTGATTGCCATCGACCTCAACATCCACAGTCGTGACCCTGTCACAAAAAAATGGCTCTGAGCACTATGTGACTTAACATCTGAGGTCATCAGTCCCCTAGAACATAGAACTACTTAAACCTGACTAACCTAAGGGCAACACACACATCCATGCCCGAGGCAGGATTCGAACCTGTGACCATAGCAGTCTCGCGATTCTGGACTGCACGGCCACTGCGGCCGGCTACCCTGCCACACTTTGGCGGTGGCATCAGTTCCTTTCCACCATCCACCATGACCTTGTTCCTCTCCAGCAGCACGCCTGCCCTGAAAGTAACTCCACCCCGGATGTCATTCTCGCTTCACCCAATTTTCTTGGTCTCATTGCCGCCAGTGTCCTCGATCCCATTGACAGTAACCACTTCCCCGTCCATCTCACCATCTCCTCCTCTCATGGCCCCCCTCCTGCACTCCAACTTGCTGCCCCTCTGAAATCCACCCATGATTACTGCTGTGCTGAAAGGGATGCCTACCAGGAATCCATTGCCTCACAGGTCGAAAGTCACCCCCTTACCTTCCACCATTCCCACTGTCATCACGCATGCCTCTTCCTTCCTCCGGAAAACCATCACTGACGCTATGGAGGCGCACGTTCCTACCAAATACATCCACCTCACCACCCTAGGCTTCCTCCACAGGCCGTCCTCCTCCTCCATGAATCTCTGCACCACCGGCAATTACGACGACATATCCAGAATTTCCCCACAGCAAATAAACGCCGAGACTGGCGCCAGAAATGTATGCACCGCCCTCCCTGTCAACTCCTCCAAGTACTGGTCTGTCTTCCACCACCTTACTGGCAGCCGTCCCACACGGCATTACCCTCTTCTCCATGACAACCACCCCATCCCTGACAACCTCAGAAAGGCTAACCATTTTGCTTCCCACCTCTCTGAGGTCTCCTCCATTCCTGACGATCCCCATGTTGATTACTCCCTCTTCCCCACCATCCTTGAAAACACTGATATCTCTGTCCCGCCACTCGTCCCTAGTTTCCCATACTTGGATCACTTAGCCCCTCAGACATAAACACTCCCATCACTGCACATGACATCACACTCATCCTCTGCTCCAAATGCAACACCACTCCTGGTCATGAGGGTGTCACCTACCGCCATCTTGTGGAATCCCCACTGTCCTTCCTGGCTGCTCTTGCTACCCTGTACAACGTCCTCCTCACCACCAGCGTTTATCCTGATATGTGAAAGACTTCACATGTCCTGCTGTTGCCTAAACCCAACAAACCCCCCTCTGACACCTCTTCCTATCGTCTGACCTGCTTCACCTCCATGTTCAGTAAGGTCTTAGAGTCCATCCTTTACCACTGTATTCATCACCACCTTAACCAGCACCACTTCCTTCCACTTACCCAGTGTGACTTCTGGCCCTCTTTGTCAGCCGACAATCAGCTCCTTAACCTTACCAATCTCTCCTTTCCCAGCAACTTAACTCCCATAATTCCACTATCTTTGTTTCCCTTGACCTCTAGAATGGCTACGACCGTGTCTGGCTCTCCCCAACAATATCATCTGTCTCATTGCTTCCTTCCTCTCCCATCGTTCCTCCTATGTCACTATCTATAATATCAACTCCCATACCTTCTATCCCACTTCTGGCATACCCCAAAGCTCCGTCTTTTCCCTCTCCTCTATGTCGTGTATACTGCTGATATGCCTAAACCTCCCCTGCCTGTTCATGTCCTCAAATTTGTTGATGACACCTACTTCCTGGCCCTTTATCCTATCCTTCAACGGTCCCAACATACCCTTCAAACACTACTTCGACTAGTTCACTGACTGGTGCAACCAGTGGCTCCTTCACATCAACCCTTCCAAGATCCAGGCAATAATCATAGGCAATACCACCTGCTCCTACTGGCTCCACGATTTTTACCTCATCATTTATGATCATCCTATCCACCTCACTCCTACCCTGGAATCTCCATCTCCTTACGATCCAACACAAAGCCTGCAATGGACCCCGCCTCCTGAAACACTTGTCTGGCCGGACATGGGGACTGCATCCTTCCACCATCATTCACACCTACAAATCCTTGATCCATCCCATCCTTTGTTATGCCAGCATTGCTTGGATTTCTGCCTCTCCCAGATTCTATAAAGCCCACCAAATCCTAGAATATCATGTGCTCTGCCTCACCTTCCATCTCTGCCTTCTGTCCTCCACATGAATCCTCTACGACCTCGTCCCCTTCTCCCATCTTCTTCTTTTTCTCGAACACATCCACACCTATTACATCATCTGCCGACTCGATCCCCCACCCCCTGGTATTTTCACTCCTCTCCATCCCCAGCCTGTTGCCGCGCCTTTATTGTTGTGTCCCACCCTCTGTCCATCTCCACGCTCTCCACCTCCTTTCCCAACACAACTTCCAGCACCTACCCCTCCCAAATGATTAGCTTCGCTCTGACTCTACCCATCCTAGCAACTCTAAACCACATTTCCCCTCCTACTCCTCAGGGCTCCCTTTTCCCTCCTCTTCCCTTCCCATGAGCGGTTTTCCTCCCTCCTACACCCCCTTCCTTTCCCGTGGCCCTACTGTGGCTCTGTGCTCTCTCCTGACTTGCCTTCCATCTCCCACCCCACCTATCTCCTGCCACTTGGTGCACCCCAACAACTCTCTTCTTCTTTTCCTCCCACCTGCTCCAGGCTCCACTTCCCCACTACACTTTGCTCTCCCCTCTTTTTCCCTCCTCTCAAGAATCCCGTCCCTCGGTGGGTTCCTACCAGCGGTTTTTACTCTTTATATGTGTTCTGTTTACAGTGCTTTCTTTTTTTAAGTGTCTCTCGCTCTGTGGCTGACTTTTAACTTGTATGTATGACTCCAGTGTATTTTAGGTGCCCCACAACTCAGCAACTGTGCTGATTTAATTTTATGTTGACTTTTTTAAACTGTCCTCCAATGAACATCCCCATTTCAGTGTATATTTTAATTTCCATTGTCTAAATTTACTGCGTTTTTATATCCCCCTTTTTCCACTCTCTTTTGTATATCAGTTTCCACTTTTTATACGAGGGCTATCCACAAAAGTACATTACGTTTTGGAATTAAAAATAAATAAATTTTTGGAAATTTTTTTTATTATATACAGATGAAAGCCACACTTAAATACTACTTATCTACATAGTTGCCATTTAAATAAGGCACTTATCATAGCGATGGACGAGCTTGGAAATTCCTTCGTCGTAAAATTCGGCCGCCTGCGCCTTCAACCACGTGGTTACCTCTTCTTGAAGCTGTGCATCGTCATCAAAACGCTGCATAGCCAACCACTTCTTCATTGCTGGGAATAAGTGGAAGTCGCTCAGTGCCAGGTCGGGACTGTACGGCGGATGAGGAAACAACTCCCACTTAAAAGATTCGAGAACTTCACGACTGGCATTTGCCGTGTGGGCTCAGACGTTGTCGTGAATCAGCAAGATCTTTGAGCCCAACTTTCCCCTGCGCTTGTTTTGTATTGCTCTTCTGAGGTTGTGCAGAGTTTGACAATACCTTCCAGAGTTTATTGTAGTGCCTCTTTCCAAGAAATCTACAAAAATCACACCTTTTCTGTCCCAAAAGACAGTCGCCATCGCCTTCCTTGCCGACATTGTTTGCATGCATTTCTTGGGTTTTTGGGGGGAATTTGTGTGCCCCCACTGCATTGACTGCAATTTTGTCTCGCAGTTCACATGCTTAACCCATGTTTCGTCACCAGTAACGATGCGATCGAGTAATGAGTCGCCATCTTTCTCGTAAGCCTCCAAAAACGTTAACGCTATAGCCATTCGCTGATTTTTGAGAATCTCTGTCAAGATTTATGGTATCCATCTTTTGGTAACCAAGCTTTTCGGTAATGATTTCGTGCAACAAACTTCGTGAAATTTGTGGAAAACTCATAGAGAGTTCCGTTATTGTGAAATTACGGTTTTCAAGGACCGTGGTATCGACTCTTTCGACAAGTTCGGCAGTCACTATGCTGGGTCTTCCACTTCGCTCTTCGTCGTGAACGTTAGTTCGGCCATTTTTAAATTTTTTGGCCCATTGACGCACTCCACCTTCAGTGATTGTGTTGTCCCCATACACTTCACAAAGCTGCCGATAGATTTCTATTGGTGTACATTTTTTTGCCATCAGAAACCTTATTACAGCACGCACTTCACACTTCGCGGCATTTTCAATTAACGCTGACATTTCAAACTGTCACAGTAACTCAACGGAGTACAGCACGAACCTCTCACTAGCACGGCAGGATGCCGACTGAGCGGCGGAATGCCATGACACCAAGATGGCCGCGCTAGCCCCGCCCCTAACGGACACAAACGAAAACGTAATGTTCTTTGTGGATAGCCCTCGTATTTTGTAATGCCAGTGGGCTGAAGAGCGGCAGGATTGTGCCGCTGCAAGCCCTCCTCTGCTCATATGGGGCAGAGGCATGAAATTACAATAAAGGAAACAAAACCAGAAACTCGTCCAAAAGGAAGCAATCCTACTAGTTGTCGAAACCTTGAAATGCTATTGGTTAATCACATTTCAGGCCAAGGTGATAAGAGTTTCGTTTGAGTAGTTGGCAGCAGGCTCACATGCATGTCAGAGCTGAAGCCACATATGAGCAGCGCCTTCTCCCACTTCGGGCCATTTGAAGCGTAGCTATTAGCTGTACGAGCAGTAGCAGGCAGCAGCCAGATGGCACCCACAAAATTTTTTCTGGCGCGCCGAAGTTGCTAGATTCGCAGCATTCGAACGGTCGGAGTTGTAGTGGGTATAGTCTCCACATGTCCTCTTTTTATGTTTCGTGATTTTGCTTTTTTCTCTTCGTTTATGCTCTCGCATCATGTGAAAATAAAAGCGATTTCTGTGGCTAGGAGCTATCAAGTGAATTGAAACACATTCACATAATCATGAAAGACTAAAATAATGTGTTACTCATTTCCGTTTTCTGATTTTATTTTATTTCCACATTATTAGCAATCAAGTTCTAATCGTTATGTGAAACATAAAAGTTAATTTTGTCAGTTTGCTAAAGAAATTTGGCTTTTTTTAAAATCTTTCCTTCAGAGGCAATCAATTTATTTTAAACAAAGTGTTTCATTCCACATTATCGGCTAGTTTGAACTGTTCACTGAATTTCAAGTGCATGTTTTCATTTTCTGACACATAAGTCATTAAGCCATAATAAAGAACAGAACATGAGGTAATACAGTAATGCAACTCCAACAAAATTGGCATTCTGAAAACCACATTGAAAAGCTTAATAAGAGGTATTTCAGTGTGAGTCTGGGTATATGAATGTGCACTTAAAGCCGAATTATGGATATTAGTATGGTTTACGAAATTCCAATGCTGGTGGAGTATTCTCTAATGTCCTTTTTCTTTTATGACATAATGAAAGATCTCTTAATGCTGTGTGTGTACAAATGCAAGTAAATGTTCACTTGAAATTGACTAAGCATGCAAATTTGGTCATTAGTATTGAATAAATATTTTGTTTCAAGTATATTTACAGCTTTTGCATAATTTTACAGATCTGCCTTCTGTGAAACAATGTTGCGACCATGAGATGTTTTAACACTTGTCTGGTAACTCCTCTGGACTTGACATTATTTCTTAATTTATGCTGTTTGCATCTAAATTTACAGAACGCCACTCTTTGGTAAATTATAGACTAACAACACTCGAACACTCTATGTTTTATCATTGTAACCCCCACATGAATTTATATTTATTGCTAGAGTATAATTTAAACTACCAGTTATCCAATTTCTTGGCTTCACAGATAACTCTATTAATTTTTTATATGATTTAAAGCAGTCGTGAAATAACTTAGTATCCTCAGTTCTGATGTATACAAGCAACTGTTTTTTTTATTTTTTGCAAATAGTTGTATTCCTACTTAATAGCTTTTTTCAGTGGTGTGTACACTTAAACGTGATTGAAAAAGCAACATAGCAGTATCACAGAGAACGAATTAAAAAAATTTCTACGTTAAAGTCACCGAGTAGCAAATTATTAGTTTTGAAATGAATATTATGCCAGAACTGCTTCCTTATTTTGCATTCCTTATCTGAATATATGATAAAACAACTGCCATAAATACAATGACTCTGTGTGTCCCCTATGAATATGCTGCAGTGCTGCACATGGTCACCTGATGCTCCACGACGACCCACAAAATCAGGAGCATAGATAATTTTTATCTTCTGGAAGGAGGGTGGTGGTGGTTCATTTCTCTTCAAGTACAAGATATTCATTCAGATCAGTATACCAAGATATCAGAAACTTTTTCAACACAGGTTGCATTGACTGAAAAGTATAGTACATGTGATTGGAAATGAAAGTGCTGTAACAGAAAAACTGTGACACATATTGATGATTGTACGAATTATTATCGACATCCATACTAAGTGTTTTTTTCTACATATTAATTCCTCTCTTCCTAACCCCTGCATCGATCTCAAGCAATTTTCGCACAAAAACACTAAACTTACTCAGTATCAGCATTGTAAGGTTTATAACCTCCTAGCTTCATTAGGAGCATAGATAAGGGCAAAAACATGTTTTTTTCAAACCCTCTCATATAGGTAGTCCTGAACGACAGGCGAGTTGTATGGGTATAGCAGACTAGCCTCCACGTGGTGCATCCAGGGCAATGTGACTTGTCACGGCTTAATAGTATACCTGCTGCTGGATCTAAACGGGATATTCCAGCTTTCTAGAAATACACCATAGTGAATACCAATGCAAATGCTAAAACAAACAGTTCTTATCAGAACCGGCAGAAGAGGGACATTGGAGATGTCTTGAAAATACTACAACTGAACATAGCACGTGCAAGTACATCAAAAGCAGATTACCTACAAAACATCCTGAATGATCACTGTGTTGATGTAGTTTTACTTCAGGAAACACTCTGTGCTGATGAGACACAACTAAGAAACAGATTCCAAGTATCTAGTTTTACCCTAGCTGCTACCACATACCATACTTCATATGGCACTGCCACCTGTGTCAGGATGACATTGAGGCAGTGAATAACATGGTATCACTACAGAGGGAAACATGTATATCACACACATTAAAATTTCTGATAGGGAAATTATAAACCTCTATAAGCCTCCCGGCCAACCTTGGAATGACAACACAGTCCGAGATATCCTGTACCCCGCAGTAATCAAGAGGGACCTCAACTGTCACAGCACTCAATGAGGATATAACCAAGACTGCGAAGAAGTATCCAAATGGGCAGAGACACAGAATACTTTTCTAATATATGATCCCAAAGACAGGGGCACATTACATTCTGCTAGATGGGGTAGAGACTACTGTCCAGATTTGTGCTTCGTCACAAAAGATGTACAAAATACACCTTTACGTTGCAACAAGAACATCCTCTCAGATTTCCCTCACAGTCAACATAGGCATTTTCTGCTCAACGTGGGGACACAAATTCCTGTCAACAGATCGATTCTTAAACTGCAACGAAATTTTGGTAAATCTAACTGGGAGAACTATACTTCTGAGCTAGAATTTAACATTCAATGGATTCCTCCAAAAGCAGAAAATTATGGGCGATTTGTGGACCTGCTATTATCCATCGCCAGAAAGCACGGCCTCAGGGGCTATCGGAAAACATACATTCCTGGATGTAGCCAGGAGTGCACTGTTCTCTATAACGAATACCTGGAGAATGCCGCCCCTGATGTCGCTGACGAGCTTTTTCAATGTTTGGACTCAGCTCGCCGAGAAAAATGGCACACATTAATGGATGAAATGAGTTTCGAACATTCCAGTGGTAAGGCATGGCACTTAATGTCAAGACTGGGTGCGACTTCAATGAAAACAGTACACAGTAGTGGTGATATAACTCCCAGTGATGTTGCCAACAGAATTTTGAAACTTACACATAGAACGCCAGAGATAGACAAAATGGACATCAGAGAAATCAGAGCAGAACTGAACAGTGTCGAAGGAAGAACACATGAAACTGAATTTTGAGACATACGAGATGTCCAAGGACGTTAAGGACACAAAAAAGGGAAAGCTGCAGGCATCGACGGTGTATACCCAGAATTTTTGAAGCATTGCAGCCCCAATGTTCTACGATGGATGATAGAATTCTTCAACAACATATTACAGACTGAAAGACTGCCAGCCCTTTTTAGGAGATCCAAACTCATAGCAATACTTAAACTGGGAAAGAAAGGAAAGCATCTTGAAGACTACAGACAATAGCTCTCCTGAGTGCTATAAATGCTGGAGAGGCTCATTCTTAACAGAATAAAACCCACTGTTGTCGATAAGAGACCAGTTGAACAGGCTGGCTTTAGACCTGAAAGGAGCTGCAGTGACCAGGTACTAGCAGTAGCTACACTTATCGAAATGGGCTTTGAAAAGAAAAAGATCACAGCTGTATTTATTGATCTATAATCTTTGTAGACACAGTATGGAGACAAAGAAGTCTGCTGAAATTCCTGTGCATCATAGCTTGTAAAAAACTGGCCGCACTACTTAACAGCATGCTGGCAAATAGACATATCGAAGTACACCTTAATGGCAAAAAAAGCTGCAGCTACCAACTCAATTTCGGCCTTCCCCAAGGATCAGGTCTTTCGCCTCTGTTCTTCAATATATACATATCTGACCTATCAAACACCCACTCTAAAAAGTTCATGTTTAATTAGCCAATCTGTCGACTTCGAGACATCAAAAAATTACTCCTGGAAACGACCTGAAAGATATGGATAAATATTTCTAAGTATGGTGACTTAAACCCAATGCCATGAAGACAGAGACAGCCTGCTTTCAACTAAACAACAAGCTGGCTCGCTATGCACCCAGAATCGCTGTCAGAAATCAAATGTTGAGATACAACTCTCAACCAAAATACCTGGCAGTAGCGCTTGACCGCCCTCTCATTTTCAGAGCCCACCTAGAGAAGACAGCCTGCAACATAAAAACTAGAAATAACGTAATCCAGAAACTGACAGGAAATGGCTGGGGGACGAATGCAATAACCCTCAGGACAATGGCACTTGCTCTTGTCTATTCAGCAGCAGAATATTGCGGCTTTACATGGTTAAATAGCGTCCATACAAGAGCAGTAGATGCGTAACTTAGTAATACTAAGAGGCTGATATTGGGAACCATCAAGTCAACACCAACCCAGTGGCTCCATGTTCAGTCCAACATCCATCCTCCACACTTACGAAGACAGCTTGCATTGAAAAACGAGTGGCAAAAATGCCTAGACAACCATCTGCTTCCTATCCATCAAGACCTCATCTCCCAATCTCGACTAAGGTCTCATAAACCATCATGGAAGGTGGGAGAGGTTTAGTAAGACACAATTTTAACATTGATGATGCTTGGGGCTGAGAATGGTATTCCTCCAATACAGACTCAAAAAATCTAATCAAAATTCTGAGCCAACACCCTGTCAGATTTGAGGTACCAAGGAGATCCTGGCCATCACTCAACAGGTTCCGAATGGGGCACAGAAATTGTCACTACTGGAGGCATGAATGGGGTGTGGTTGATAGAACTGACTGCGACTGTGGACACAACGAACAGATACTACAGCACATCGCCACTGAATTCCCTTTAAGGAAGTTCCAAGGCACCTTCCAGGACCATCATTTGCTTAAGGGAGAAGCTACCACCTGGCTGAAAGGACTGGACATCCACCCTTGAGCAGTACAGTAATGCCAACAACATTATCATCTTATGGAATTATACACCACTTATTATTTTATTCTGTGTGACTTATATTATATGTATTTGTCATTATCAGTATTTTATCTTACAATCAGTATATACTGTACATATGTCTTTTATCTCAAAATGTACCAGATGTAATCTGATGCTGTATTACTGATGTAATCTGGTGCTATATTTTTAAGCCATACGAAATAAATAATTAAATCGCCCTGCCTCATCAACTAGATTTGAAGGGTAGCCTACACATTAGGAGCAAGAATCAGTTCTTCACCCCCCCTCCCCCTGTGTGTAGACTGTCCTGCATAACAGGCATGCTGTGTTGCAGTAGCATTGGCCACCTTTATCCACTTGCTTTTCATCAGAGCCTATAAGTCAAGGGAAATATACAGTTTTCAAGCCCCCGATGTGTAGACAGCCCTGCATCACAGGCATGTTGTGGGAGTAGTAAGCGTCTGTCTTATTGATCTGCTTTGCAGGGGATACACATGTGGATGGACGTGGCTAGCAGAAGGTTGAGTGGGATAGAGGAGGATATGTCAGAGAGGAAGCAGAAAGGGATGGGTAAGAAATGAGGGTGCAGGCAAGAATGAACAGCGAGAGGGGGGAGGCTGGTATGAATGGTGGTAGTGGTAAATGAGGGGAGAGACAGCGAGAAAGGAGGAAGGAGTAGATAGAGAGAGGTGGACAAGGAGATGGATAGAGAGAGGTGGTAGAGGAAGCAGACAGAGAGGGGGAGCTGGTGGAAATAGTGGCAGGTGATTGAGATGAACAGAGAGATGAAGAGGGGATGGACAGGTAGAGGGGAAGGAGGAGATGATCAATGAGAGGGGGAGGAGGAATGGTCAGTGAGAGGGAATAGCAGAGGAAGATGCAAGACGCAGGTGAAAGGTGTAGTAGAGTAGTGATCAGGGGGAAAATGAGGAGGGGAGAGGATAATATTATAGGAGAGAGGGGGCAGAGGAGAAGAACAAGTAGAGCAATCAGGAGAAGATGAACAGGGAGAGAGTAGGGAGGAGGAGATACACAAATGGAGTTGGGAGGATGGGATAGATAGAGAGACAGAGGAAGGAAGAAGAAGCACAGAGAAATGGGAGGAGGAGGTGTGTGTAATGCATATGTTGATTTGAAACTTCCTGGCAGATTAAAACTGTGTGCCCGACCGAGACTCGAACTCGGGACCTTTGCCTTTCGCGGGCAAGTGCTCTACCAACTGAGCTACCGAAGCACGACTCACGCCCGGTACTCACAGCTTTACTTCTGCCAGTACCTCGTCTCCTACCTTCCAAACTTTACAGAAGCTCTCCTGCGAACCGAATCATATGTTGATTGCATATACAGGTAAAGTCATGTTGAAAAGGCTAGTATGTCCACCTAAACTACTGAATCGATTTCAACCATATCTGATAGTTGCACTCCTTGCTATAAAAAATCGGCATTGTGGGGGTAAGAATATCCTAGTTGCCGTAGGAGCAGACATTTGGGCAAAAAAGTGTTTTACCCCCCTGACATGCAGGCTACCCTCCACAAAAGAAATGTTATGTGAGTAATATCAGCATGCCTTGAATTGAGAGAGAGTGTGAAGGATAAGATTGAAAGAGAATGGAGCAGAGGAGGTGGACATGAAGAGAGGGGAGGAGGTGATAAACAAAGAGGGAGGAAGAGGGGCTGGACAGAGAGAGAGGGGGGAGGAGCAGATGGACATGGAGAGCATGGAGGAGGCACAGACTGAGGGGAATTAAGGAGATGGACAGAGAGAGGAGCGAGGAGGGGACAGACAAAGACAGATGGCGTAGGAGATGTACTGATGCCGGAGAGAGAAGGCGAGACAGAGGGAGAGGAGGAGATGGACAGAGAAAGGGGGAGGACGAGGAGATGCAGGACACAGATGGAAGGTGTATGGGAATAATGAATAGGTGGAAAAGGAGGATGGGGGAGTAGGAGGTATATACCCTGTCCACCTTTTCTTGAAGCAATGCCCTCAGTACTGCTTGGTTATCATTGATAGAATTTGAAAGTTTATGTGACACTTGCCATGGTGCTTGCCAAACTTCTTGAGCTGACACTAAGTGTTACTACACTAGTCATTACACAGTCAACTGCTTGACCTTGGTTGGGGCATTTGTTTAATTTCATTTGTCATTCATAGCTACAAATAAGTACCACATGTGAACATGAACATTGCTGTAACGTGCTTTCAGGTGAAAGCTTCATTTCCACTACAGCAAGTGGTCAGACTATAGTGCGAGCTTCAAATACTGTCAAAACTGTGGGCAATTTCGACCCCAACGTTTCTCCCACTGCAACTGTCCATAGTGCTCACCACTTCATTCTCTGCACTCTCCACTGAGATGACACTAAAAATAAAACAAGTTTACTGCTGTTGGCTTGCAGTAGAAAAATAATCCCCGCCATATTGGATTTATGCGATTTTGCCATATACAACAGTTATCCGTTTCCTTCATCAGTTTATCAATTGTTGTTGTTTTCCAGATGAATATAAAATGAAAATATTTTCAGAACTTGCATGGTTTGAGGCATAATTTGCAGGTGTCACATATGAGGGAAAGGTGGGCATTTCTTTGCAACTACATGTATCATCGAAATGAAATATGAAAGCAGCATTACATTTCGAAACTATAGGATGGTTTTGTGGGCTTCCCTCTCTCCCCCACACAGCAGGCCCTGTGGCCATGGTAATTACGTCTGTGTTGAAGGGACAATCAAAAAGTTTCCATTTGAGGATGTTGCTGCAGAGTACATGCAACGTAGTGCGACGCCAATGGGAATATATAAGCACCGACATATAAGAAAGGGATTAGTGTGACTTTCGTGCCTTTTCCACATGTATGCAGTAGATGCAGAAATGCGAATTACGGCGACGTTAATACCAAATGCGTCCAAACAGGACCAATGTGCTGGGATCTCCAACCTGGTGCATAGGTGGGGTGATTGCCTCAATGCATATGACGATTTTGCCTGATTGGCATACTGATTCTGGTCTGTACGGCCATCAAACAGAAACGTTTCGATCACCGACTACAAATGAGTAATAAAACATTTCCCATTCGTTTGCAAACCTTATTCTATATTTTGTAGGACACATAAAGCCACATTTTTATTCTTAGAGGGTTTTACCCTAAAGGGTTTCTTCTGAAGTATCATCTTTACTGCTAATTCATTTAAATTGCATTAGAAACAAGCTATTTATGAGTGTAACTTATTTTAATGGTAATCCCATAACATTAGTATTGAAGACTGATACAAAAGTTACATTTACTCTCATGTAATGTTAGCATGTTAAATTAACACATGACAGTGCATGCTAGCAATATGTTCCAAAAACCTGCACACAGCAATGCGAATTTTCATAGGGATCACATCTTGAGTCCTATTGATCACAGGAATAAGGGGTCAAGTGTTTTGGATAGCCCTTGGCCTAGCGACCATTTGTATACCTGTTTGAAGAACAGGCATACTGTTACTATCCTACAGCACAGGGTCAAAATTTAAACATTACACACTTCCTCTACACCAGGCAAATTGAGCTTCAGGTGTGATCTAGGGTGTACCTCAGGTATCTTATAAACACACATATTGTTCATGGGTGATTCCTGAGAAAACTCCAAAAAATCATGATTTTGAGTACAAAAAGTATTAATTGTGGGGATGGCCACAGCTATAATTTCTAGTCATGGCAGAACGTCGAAATTTTTACAATATGTTCTTAAAATGATATTCGCAGAGAACTTTGAAGCTTTTTTGACATTATTATCAGTTACTGGATACAAGTTAAAAGTTACCATAGCTGAAGCATAAAATTCGAGGGGTATTCAATACATAATGCAACAATTTTTCTGAAACCAGGTTGGTTTATTCAGTATTTAAATACACCAATTATTCCCCTATTTATTACCCTATTTTTCAACATAATCTTTGTTTACCTTACACCACGTCCATAGGAGGTCCTGTATGTCCACATGGTACCACTCTACTGGTATACGTCAGAGTCAATGCCTTGTGTTATCAATAACCTCCCCATCATCCACATACTGCTTTCTGCAGAGTGCATCCTATATTGAGGGAAGCTGGAAAGTGTGAGATCTGGGCTGCAGGGTAGATAAGGGAGAAGATTCCGTTGAGGTTTTGTAAGCTGCCTTTGGGCATGCAGACTTGTGTGTGACGTTGCGTTATCATGGAGGAGGAGAAGTTCCTTTGTATTCTTATGTTCATGAACCCACTGAAGTCGTTTCTTTGATTTCCTTAGGTGGCACAGTACATTTCTGGCTTGACCGTTGTACCATGAGGAAGGACGTCAAACGGAATAACCCCTTCAGAAAGCCACAAGAGAAAGTCTGTGATTTTACTGACTGAGGGTGGGACTTAAGTTTTTCTTTGGAGGAGAGGTGGTGTAGTTCCACTTCATGGATTGCTGTTTTGTTTCTGGTTCAAAGTGATGAACCCATGTTTCATAGCCTTCATCGCCTGTTATGAAGTTCGACAGAAAAAAATGTCATGATCAGTCTCAAGGGAAAGAAATTCTCTACAGATAGTCCTTGATTGCTCTTTATGGTCTTCTGTTAGGTGGTGAGGAACCCACCAGGCGCAAACCTTGAGTATCCCAACTGGTGGACAAGTGTGTCAGCAGTTCCAACAGAGACATCCAGTTATGCACTGAGATGTTTGATTGTGAGCCATCAAACACTTCCAATGAGGGTGTCTGTACACTCCAACACTGCAGGAGTCACAGCTGTTTGCGGCCGGCTGTCATGCTGGAGATTGGACATGTTTGCACTATCTTGGTGCAATGATGACAGATGCCTCACCCAACTCACAGTGCTTTTGTTCACTGTCAGGTTTCTGTAAACATTATGCAAGAGCCTATGAATATCTACGCTGCTCTGGTTTTTTGCCAAAAGGAACTCAATGACAGCTCTTTTCCAGAAACGCACCTCCATTACAGGCCCCATTTTGAAGGATGCCGCCACCTATCAACAATTCAGGAAACTATAGGAACTGAAACGACAATATTTTACGATGTTCTACATTAAATTCCGCATTTTTTCTACCGAAACTGCCCGAGAAAAGAAAGTTTTGCATTACTTATTGAACGCCCCTCGTTTTGACTCTCATAGTGAACACATAGCAAGGGTTCTTGGCTCATTGCAAGGATTATGATGTCATCAGATTCTATCTTTAGTCAGTCAATGAATCTGCATGACGCACAGTTTGTACATTGGGTGCTACACACCTATTTAAATATGCCCAAAGTCGTACTGCAGTGGCTAAAAATGGTCTTAGCAGGTCTGAAAGAACTGAAAATAACTGCCACAAATTATGTGAAACTGAGAAGATTGCACTGTTCCTAATAATATTTTTACTCTTTTAAGATACAGATTGTTAACCTGGCGTTTTCCACGAATTACGATCGTTCAGCAAATTATTCAGAAAAACTGTAAAGCAAACGATTTTGTTTTATCCTTATATTATGCATACTTAGTTGCTGTTCATATGTGTCAAAGTATATAAATGTATCGATGTACATAAATAAACTATCAGGAATTTACTGAACTATAGAATTCGTTTTATATAAGCTGAACACCCTCCTGTAGCAGGGAAAAGAAGGGAACCAGCAGAAAAATGCTCCTGTAGGGCACAAAAAAGGCGAATATTTAACAACATTTTACGATGTAATAAGTGTCGTACTCATCGGATCTTGTGGGATTCTCACATTCAAAAGGCTGCATTTTGACGACGACATGTACTCATGTCAGATGGTCTTATATTCTGACAGAATGTAACTTTTGCAGTGTTACTTGAAAATGGCCCTAAGGCCGAAATTGCAATCGTAATAATGAATATTTCATACAGTCAATGGCGACTATGATGTCTTTTAAGGAATATGTCTCACTTTAGAAGAATATGACAGAAAATTGAGGAACCAGCTGCCTTAATCCTCATTCCATATTTGTCACCAAAAGTTTTGGAATGCGAAAATATTTGTGCTTTCTGTGCTCAAGGAAAGTGGCAGAGAGTTAGTGGTGGTGTAAGAGAGATATGACAGTCCCAGTGGGAGTGAAAGAGAGAGGAGCCAGTGATAGTGGAAGAGAGAAAGTGTCAGTGAAAGAGAAAGATGGATGGATGAAGATATCAGCAGTGGGAGCCAAAGTGAGAATAAAATATTGATGGTCAGTGAGGGTATGGACAGTGGTAGTAAAAGAGAAAGGGGGATGATTGGAGATAGAAAGAATGGGAGCAGAAGTAAGAGGAGGCAGCTGAAATGCAAAATACAGATGAGAGGAGACTATAAATATGCTTATGGGGTCTGAACCCTCCTGGACCAGTAAACTTAAATGTAGGAATAGGGGAGGGCATGTTTGGACTTAAATTTTAAACACATTGGTATGGAGGAAAAAATAAGTTACCCCACCCCTCTCCCAGCTGTGAGGTACAGTGGAAACAGTGGCAGAGGGAATGAAAGACAAGACAAGTAGATGAAAGAGGAGACAGTGCCTGTTGGATACATTGCAAATCAGTAGAAGTAGACAGTGGGACGGAGACATATATAGACACTGGAAGCGAGTGGAAGATGCTAAGTATGAAGGCTCGGTGATGGTCAGTGGCCCAAGGACACAGCCACTAGGTGATGGTATGCTATTGGAAATAGGTTCAACTTCGGTATTATGTATACAGTTGGTCCATTACTATGAATGAATCTCTGAGACACACTGTAGTCTAAAGCTACAAAAGGAATCACTATATTATTTAGGCCATGTTTCTTTTACTTTAAGTTATAGTGATCTCAGATGCCCTACTTCCATTCCACAGATATTGAAAAACGTTAATGTAAGTTATCTGTACTAAGTTAGGGTCAATTTACACTGATTGTCATGGCATGGTCACATCATGGCACCATCATGTCAAGGTGTATTCACACTGTCTGTTAAGTCACGTCATTGCACATCAAGTCAGTGCATGTTACATGATCTCATCTCACATGGCTGTCTTCAATTTTTTTTTTTTTTGCGGGAATTTGATTTTCAACTGTTTGAGGTGCAAAGTGCAGATACACGACACAGTAGCTCATGTACGTGGATGCTGGAGTCAACATGTGTACAAAAATCACATTTAGTGAACTCAAATGGTTTAAAGTTTGCAGGGATAGGTAGAATATTACAGAAGGAAAACAGAAGTGCGAAATAACACAAAAAAGTGTGGGTCCGAAAATCGTCATTAAGTGGTACAGAATGGGAATTTCACACTCTATACAAGGAGCTTGAGAAAGAGACACCTTCATTTTATATTTTAGGAAGTTGAAGGATCAGGTATTTCATTTGTTACATCAAATTGCACCCAGAATTTCAGTGTTACATGCTGCCGTCACATTCTCTGAAAAATTAGTTTCCTGAAGATTAAGTTTAGTTGCTGCTCCAGGGAAAATTTTTGTGCAAGAGTCATATCTCCCTCAATACCTTCCCCTTCAAAATTTATAGGTTTTGTTTACATCTTCTATTTGGCTTTTAATACTTCAGGTGACTTATTTATACTGGGGTTATCCGGTGAAACCACATAAATATTTACTGCTGACACTTGGTTAACTGTTCTGCACACAATCCAGAGAGCTGTTCAACGAACAATAAGCCTGCCACAGATACATATTTAAACAAACAACTTGCAGTGTCTAAATGTTTCAGTCCATTTCTTTATGAAACACTACTAATGCCTGACAACTTTTTTCACTTCAAATTGGAACCATATTGCAATGCATTTCATTGTAAAATATCAAATACCATACCTGTATGTACAAAAACCCACGTTGTGGATGTAGTAGAGGGCACTAATTTAGTACAGTCATGTTGCACAGTTCAGACTGTTGCCTCACTGTTTCAATTAATCTTTCGTCATTTATTATAATATTTAACAAATGGAATTACGAAGTGAAACAATATTTCAGAAATAGCAAACAAAAAACAACTGATATTAACAATGTGAACCACAACGAAAATAAATGTGGACATGGAGGGAAGGAGCTTGGGGGTGTTACGCAATCAACAACTGATGGATGGCGTCAGCCACCAAAACTTTCCTCCCGAGAACATTGACAGGACGGCCAGTGTGGATCCCGCCATTTGAAATACGATGCAGAATGTTTTGACGAGACGGGACGTGACGTGACAACCGGTGTGAATTGGGCTTTAAGCTTCAAATCCAGTTGAGTATGGGGTGCGTAGAAAGCAGGGAGAATTGTGTCAAGACTATGATGCCACCTTAGAAATGTATGTGTGCTGATAATCAGTAGGTATGGTGTAGATTCACAATGTTTTGTCAAAGAATATCACAGAGATTTCCACGTTCAAAACACAGTCGTTACGCTATTTATTTTTCAGTTGACGCGCAGAACGTGAGTGCTGTAGCTGTTATATCATGAAACTGCCAACAGGGCAACAACCCTTTACAATTAGGGAGCCAAAGCTGAACTTAACAGGGGCAACTTATGATTGCCCTATTTCAACGGTAGCGACTTCATACGCATAAAAAAAGCTTCAAACGAGCCTGACCACCACAGTCTCACACAACAGTCACGACACTCACTGCTGTGACAGTTGTTACCGTTTGACAGCTGAAGCGACACTAGCGCTCCAAGCTGCGAGAAAGGAGAACGTCAGATGCGTCATAAGCATAATTTTTGTTTTGAATCCTTTTCCTCCCTGATTTACGAAATATATGAATTATTCTTTCGCCTCCAAGAGTGTGTGTAATATCAGGAGATATAGATGTTTCTAATAACGCTGCTAAAATAAGCGTAAGTAGGGATAAAAATCATGAATCCAATGGCAAGCTACAACACATTCGTGAAGAAACACTGGTGACACTGGATAGAACTGCAGCTTACGACGTTGGTATTAAAGGAATATAAATACACAGATTCACATGTAAGAAGCACAGACATACACGTCTACGTGCGAAAGGGATTGTCACCCCATCCATCGTTCCGTAGGCCTACTGCATTTTAGTCATTATCGCCTGTAGCCATAAGTACGGCCTTTATCTTTATGTTATTCTAAGTGGGAAAAGCAACTGCCAAATGATGGGAGAAATATACTGTGCGTGTAAACCTGAAGTCCTCAAAGCCGATAATACTGTCACAAATGCTGTCATATGTTAAATTTTCCGTCACAGACATTTCACACAATCACATATTCACTAGTTTATCAGTATTGGAGAAATGCTGTACTTTCTTCTAAAAAAAGGTGAAATATATTGTCACTTATGCATTTTATTTGTATGCCTTCCATGTACCTCTGTAAAGTATGCACTGATGGAAACAAAACATTCTGACAAAACCTGTATGTCTTAGTGCTGTAATATAATCAATTTAGAGCAAACAGTTTATTTTCGTTTTTCCGTCTTGCAGCACGTTTTTCCTTCAGTGGCATGCTAATCTGGATTCAATACAAGTCAATGGCATCATTTTTTAAATATTGGGATACTATTCCCCTCTGCATTTCACCCTTCTGACTCAATTTCTGTCGCTGTCTGTATTTAAAATTATAGGCACTTTCCTTGCCCCGAAATAGTTTTGCACGAAGTCCAGCGATCTGCGCATTCTGACAATTCAAACGCTTTTGCAAGACACGAATGACTGCTCTAAATCTAATCACTTTATCGCCAAAGCAGATCTGTGTTGACGATGCAGATGAATCTGGCACTGATACATTGAAAGTTGAACTGGCTGCTTCTATGCCTTAGGAGTGTTTTACAGCTTTAGACGGATTGCCGAACTTTTGTGGCAGTTTCCTCTTTGTCGTCAGCTGAGATGGCTTCTTTGGTATGTCAAACAGCATGGGTTCAGCATTCCACTCCAGTTATTGCTGTCCGCATTCAGGAACTAGTTTTTTTCGAAGTGGAGGTAAACAGGGTCATTTTACATAGTATCTTCTCGTTTGATACTCACTAGCTATTTTCTGGTCGTACAATGAAACATAAGTCATTAATACACATGTAGTTTGCAAGCGAATCCTGATGATACAGTTTAGTAACATGATGGTACATACCTCTCAGGGTCCTTAGGAAACCTAAAAAAAGAAAGATGCAGTATCCTCTTCTTGTTGTTGCTGCAATTTATTGTGCTACAGACGCTCCCGTTTGTAAAAACCACTGTAAAAATTTAAATAAATAACTACTATTCACCTTCGCTTTCACGATCGCGCCGAACGCAACAGTTTTACTTACTGGCCGCTTGGCACACTGCTGGCGCAGTAGACAACATCGAGTCAGTGTCGCGACTGTTATGTTAAGCCCGTTTTACACTAGAAGCGCGACTCTCACAAGAAAGTCGTCGTCTACTGCAACGCTCCATGCGATAGGATAGACCGTTCAACCACAAAAAGAGTTTATACGGCAAGTGTGTGTCTAGTCGTCTGCTCTACGTGTTTGCTCGTCTATTGACAACTTCCAGCAAGTGAATTGACAGATTTAACTCACCTTCGATACTATCAGGTATTTTACATCTTTTTCTAAAGGCACTGCATCTATTTGTTCTTTAGCTGGTCACTATGATGCTTCTTTTGTTTTCATGCAGTTTATATGAAACTTGAAGTCACTCATATGTGTATGCTCTCATTATAAATAGCGTTTAAATACTTCCATAAGACCAGCCTTAGAACGATGGAAGAAGGTATCGCCTTGGCTCTTATTACCGTAGTTGCGGCTTTCATCATAAAGAAAAACCGGAAGAAAGACGCGGCAAAAATAGAAGCTGCTGGTTTTGGCCCTGGCTTCAAAGAGGGGACCAGGAAAAGAACTGCTATTATTACTTTATTACTAGGTCTGGTCATGTACCAGTCATGACTGGACAGACTGTGTAAGGGTTACAGATATAAGATTTGGTTACAATTTTATACAACATACAGAAAAGTATACCCAATAAAGGCAGATATAACATATTAAGACAATATTATTTTGTCCATTCACTTTGGTCAATAATGAAAAATTCTCCAATAGAATATAATGGGTGTTCTTTCAAGTCCTGTGCAATAGTCCTTTTGAAGAGTCCTAGCAGCAGAGACTGCACTTCACAGTCCAGTGTACTGAGCATTTTTAGGGTTACCACTGGAAAAAATATCTTGCATTCCAGTCAGTTGACAACTTAGTACTTCAATGTTCCTCTTGCTGTGGGTGTTGTGATTATGAATGCCTTGCTTCATGCTAAAATTACCTTGGTTTTACTTTACACTGCTGAGGCATAGAAACACATATTGGCTGAATACTGTCATTATCCCTAACCTTGTAAATGTAGGTTTGTAGTGCTCTTGTTGTTTACTTGATGTAATGATCCTGACAGCTTTTCGTTTTGGAGGATTAACACCTCCTTACAACCTGCAGAGTGCCCCATAGCAGACCATAATTAATATGGCTATGAAAGAGTGCATAATAAACTGTTAATAGGTACTCATCAGTTAATAAACCTTTTAGTTTTTTTAGCAGGTACGTAACATGAGAGAGCTTGGAACACACATACTCTGTGCGCTTGTTCATTGTCAATTTCCTGTCTATCATGAAGCCTAATAGTTTGACAGCCTCCATGTTATCCTGGCAGCCAACGTTGCTGAGAATGCATACCCTTGTGTTGTGTTCTTTCTTGATTCATTTTCTTTTTATTTTCGATGAACCACTCTTTAATGCTTTCGAAGAATATGTCTTCTGCCAACAGAGCTTGTTCAGCCGTTTTCCCCTTGGCAAAGAGTGTGGTGTCATCAGCAAACTGTAGAATGTTGTAGATACAACCTATATTATTGACATAGCAAAGGATCAGGAGAGGTCCTATGACGGATTCCTGGGGTACACCATGCTCCAATTTTCGCTCTTGGGAGGTTGCTCCATGGACTGACACTATTTGTCTTCGGTTTTCGAGATAGGATTGAAGAGTAACTAGGACCATACCTTCAATACCATAACACTTGAGCTTATTAATCAGTATATTGTATGAGATGCAATCAAACGCCTTGCTCAAGTCGCAGAGTGTCAATGCCACACTTTCACTTGCGAAAACCACGTTGTGTGTCCTGGAAGACTTTATTGTTTTCAAAGTAATTTTGTATCTTATGTTTCATTACAGACTCCGTGACTTTAGCAAGAATGGGTATTATTGAAATAGGTCTGAAGCTGGACACTTTGCATGGGTCACCCATTTGTAGACTGATACTGTCCATGCCACCTTCAGGAAATCTGGGAAGACACCAGCAGATAAACACTTCTTAATTACTGTGGCTAGTGGCTGAGCAAGCTCTGGTATTATTTTCTTCAGTACTGTGCAGGGCATACCATCGATATCTGGACTCTCTGAATTTTTATAGGACTTCACTATTTTTACAAGGTCCTCAGGGTGTATTTCCTCCCAGTTTTCAAATGCACAGCTTACACTTTTTGTATTGGGTGTGGGATCTGAGCCTGAAGATGGAATTTCATTTACCATACTTTCCACTATGCTAACAAGGTACTAGTTGAGGGCACCAGGACTACTGGAATTTAAGATGGAAGTAGGCTACTTTCTGCGCTCATTTACCAGATTCCATGCTGCTTCACATGGATTATGAGCTTTGTTAGTGAACATGTGATGGTGTTTCTTTCTTGCATCCTCCACTGCCTTTCTGTAGATGTTTTTCGCTCTTAAATAGTTACAGAGAAGCAGGTCTTTAGTTAGGAGATCTATGGCTGTTTTCATATGGTCTCTGAATATTTTGGTGATGCACTGTAATTTCTTTAGCTCAGGTGTATGCCATATCTTCCATTTAATGGGTTTTCCAATCCTTGTGACTTGCTTGCAGGGTTCTTCTTGGGGATTTCTAGGAAAAGTCATCAAATTTTGTTCTTGGTTTGGAACAGACTTTCAAATGAGTCACTGGACCCCATTTCTGCAAGTTTCTGTTGCCAGTTTACACTGACAGTGCTGCTTTACGGTCATTAAATCTTTCTTCTTTGATAACCCTTTTACTGAATGTGTAACTTGAGTGCTATGTGATTGGTTGCAATTTAGTTTTGCTCTGCATACTAAGCTGATGTTATATTCCCAAGTAGTGAGGTTGGTGACAACTGTGGCTAGACAGGCAACACCTCTTGTTGGTAGGTGGTTTGCTACAAACAACCCACAGCCATTCATTAAGTTAATGAAAAACCACTATTTAGTACTTCCACTTCCTATGTGTATGTTGAAGTCACCACACAATGCGAGTTTAGACTTAAGGTGTGTAGGGTAAGATAAACAGTTATCTATCAGTATAATAAAGTTTTTGAAGCTACCACCAGCTGAATGATATACAGAGATAACAGTGAGCTCAATGTTTGGTACTACTGATGCAGCTAGTTCAAGATCCACATCTGTACAAACGTTTTTTAAATCAATTTCCTTTACACTAAGATTTTTGTTTGCATACATGGACACACCACCATGAGTTGCAGTAATTCTATACCATACATTTACCATATCCAATTACTAAGCAGGTTTGTAATAGTCACCCTCTGCTTCAGTCAACTTGTGCTCACAGATACATAAAATATCTGGTTTCACTTCTTCTACAAAGAACGATAAAAGATCCACCTTGGTTCTTAAGCACTGTAGATTTACACTCGCTATAACATATTACTGTTATTACTAATGTTCTTTTTATCTGATAGTCCGTGGTCCTGATCTTTGATTTCAGAGTCTATTTTACTGGGGCATAGATTGATCTCTGGAATATAAAACGCCTAATTACAACATTCTTGGGCCATATCGCTGTGTCCATTAGCTTATCTTTTAGATGGAAGTCGATGCCAATTTTGAAGCTATTGTTCGCACCCTTAGTTTCTAGTTTCTCTACTCGAAAGTTGTTGTAACCTGGACAGGTTTTCTCCAGTAATCGTATTACGTTTTCAGTCGTTGTGACATTTTTCACTTTTCCTAAATGGGACATGCCCTTTTCTCTGCAAATAGCACTCCTTGCTCGTCACCTGTGACTATTATTAGATTTTTGCTGTCCCTGACACTGACTGAACCTATGGAAGATGATTAATGTATAGATCATCCTTTCTCTACATGTTTCTTAAGTGCCATATTATATAGTATTTCTGGCTTTTCATGTGCGTTCTGAGTCATTTCCTGCATGTTGTTGGTTTGCTGTTCTGCTGTAGCACATGAGAATTGCTTATCTCTAAAACTACCAGTTCTTTTCCTGTAATGAACCTCACGCCAGTCTGTATTTGTGTTGAGTGAGGGAATTGCTTCTAAAACACTTACAGAGTCATGAAGAGTATTTTGGTCACTACTGATGTCAGTTTTTGTTTTGTTAAAACATGGAATAGTGTTCACACATGGCTTCTGTATTACTTCAGGTATTGTAGGTTCGTTACTGTTATTAATTTTTGGGTCAACTGAGGAACGGGATACAACCTGTCATAGGTTACTCATAGATATTAATGTCTTTACTTTAGAGCCATAGATAATAAATCGGTTGCTTGCTGTGTATAAGCGCCATCACTGTAAACTGAAAAAAATGAGTGTTTTTTTTTTTAAAGACAGCACTAGACATTGCATATGTTTTTTCGTTTGAATTGATGTAAATAATTGGTTCTTTCCAACTCATTTGGTACTTAATTTCATTCTTAGTGAGTTTGAGAAAGTTTAGGAGAATAGTTTTTCATTTAAAAGAATTTTTAGTTTTTGATTTTAGTTTCTGGGTATGAATTTATCTATTCCCATGACTATGGGAGACTTAAAGCATACTTTCTGTGTAGACATGATGGCAACCATTCGATTTTTGCAAATTTGTTGTCTTCTTGCTGATTATGTTCGATGTTGTGAATGCAGCGAACATATGTGGATACGTTTGTTTGGTCGTCAGACTCACAGCTTATTCATATGGAGATGTAACAAGGATCGACTATGGCGCTCAATTAGATGAGGAACATGGTTTGAGGAATCGAAGCTGGCTTTGCGAGATATAATAAAAATTACGTACTGTTGGTCTGAGGTATCCTGTGTGGTTGTGTGTGCATGAATGTCATGTGAGTGAGCATACCATTTTAGACTGGTATCCGTTTCATAGGATAGTTCGTGAGGAATATATAAATTATAGGGGGCCTTTGTGGGGGCTGGGTGTTATAGTCGAAATCGATGAGTCTCATTTTGGCAAAACCAAGTACAACAGGGAGGAACCTGCGGTGGGATTATGAATTTGGTAGGCTGTAATTTCAGGTCCAACATGTGACGATGTAGTTTATGAAGTAGTTCCTAATCGAACAAGAAAAGTGTGGGTGAAATTAATTGAAGATCATGTTGCAGAGTGTTCTGTAGTTATTTCTGATGTTTTTCTTCATATATGGATTTGGGGAATATGGGCTTTCACCATGTTTCGTCAATCATAATACTGAATTCAGATCTTCATCGACTGTGGTTTGTACCAATGGTATAGAAGGTTATAGGTCAGCCATAAAATTGTTGTAGGGAGGGGGAAACGACGCATGTCAAGATTACAAAAGCACTAAGATGAATATTCGTTGAGGCGTAGAGTACCCAAAACATGAAACTTCCTGGCAGATTAAAACTGTATGCCGGACCGAGACTTGAACTCGGGACCTTTGCCTTTCGCGGGCAAGTGTTCTACCAACTGAGCTACCCAAGCATGACTCATGCCCCGTCCTCACAGTCACTCGTCTCCTACCTTCCAGTTGATAGAGCACTTGCCCGCGAAAGGCAAAGGTCATGAGTTCGAGTCTCGGTCTGGCACACAGTTTTAATCTGTCAGGAAGTTTCATATCAGCGCACCCTCCGTTGCAGAGTGACAATCTCATTCTACCCAAAACATATTGCCCATTTAAGTGTTTCCTAAAACGTGTTGGGCAAATGTGTCCTCCAAAATTTGTTAGTTAATTTCATTTTGGAAGGGGTGTATGGAGGTAACTGGTAATTAAGGACAAGAGTGGGTTTGGTCTGGATGCTTAAAATATTGATTCGGATTTTTTTGGGTTGATCCACCATTCTTCATTTCCTTATGTTAGGTAATTTTCGTCTGTAGATATTTTTTAAAATGATTTTACGCCATTTCATTGATGTCAACTTCTGGGTTTATATATTTGTAATATGTCTGTTTTTTTGTGCTGTTGTGTTTCTTGTGTATGTGGGTATGTGATTTTTCTTGATGTCTTTGAAGGTGAGCCTTGGTTTTTGCGGAGGAGTTTGCATATGGTAAGTTTAGTATTTTATTTTTATGTTTTACTGAATTTGTATATTTTGATATATTTCTTTGTCAAGTTATATTGTTCTGCGTTAAGTATGGGTTTGTCAGCAGCAGTACGGAATACAAATTTTGCAGTTGTTGCTCTTTTTTCCTTTCCTAGTCCTAGTACCATTACGATTTTATTGGGTCTATACTGGCACTACTTAAAGCGGAAAGACCGACATATGTAAAATTCGAATCCGGTACATCAGTCGACGTATGCTGGTCAACTGAAATACGCGATACTGGTGGTATCTAGACGAAAACAGCGACACATGTAGCACTGCTATCATTTACCTATGTAGGTCAACTGAAGACTAGGATACTAATGCTAACGAAAATGAAGAAATCGACATAGGTGACATTTGTATCCTGTACTGCAGCTAACCTATACAGGTCGACCTAAGTTCGAGATACAACTCATATGTATGTCAACTGAGGTATTCCATGCTAACGTTACTGCTATCCCTTTTTTCTTTATTTTTTGCAGAAATAATAGTACTCTATGTTCGAAATATTAATGCACGTGATATACGTCTACCATCTGTTTTCTCTCTCGTGCATTTCTTTGTTTATGAACACTCGTCTTTGCTGTTAAATATGTGTAATAAATCATCTCTGGCAAATTCTGGCGTCATTGGTCAAAGCCGAGGGGTTGTATCCAGTTCTTCAGTAGTCCCGACAAATGTATCTACTGTGCAACAATCGATGTACAAGCCTAAAAATAGTTTATTACTGCATTACCTTATGATGGTGCAAAGGTTCTTCTGTATTAAACAGGGACGATTCCCTCTGATATGCTGCAATCAGCACTTCCACTGATCGTCTGTTGCACTCCATTTCTACAAAATAACTTATGTTCACAATGAACAAATATTCTTAATTCACGATAAACCAGAACACGTTTCTATGAAAGTCTGTTTAATAATAAACCTGTGACTGAGATGAAGCTTTAAATAACACTTACTGAAAATTGCAGATGTTTTAACTATTTGTGAGGGAAACAACCTACTGCACTACGTTTCGCTGAGCAGGAGCCGAGATACACAATGCAGTATGCACAATTGCGCACAGAACTTCTCGCCGTTTGTCAGCCTACTTTGTCGTCTGCGCATGTGCGAAGCGCTTACATATGTATGAGAATAGGGATTCATCCTGTACCGCCTTCTAGCCATCGTACGCGTGAATCACGTGCGAGTGGGTCCCGTCTACACGGTAGAAACCGGAGGAAATAATGCATCATGGGTAATCTTGCAAGCTCACACGTCCCATGTAGAAAGGGCTTTAGACTGTGTTAGAGGTGGGCCAAACGGTTATTCAGGAGTAAGCGTTATCACGGTTGCAGTTATTCTTTGATAACCGCTATTTTTAAAGTTTATCAATAACTGTCAAGTTACGTTTCACTACCGAATACACCGACGGGGTTAGCGTTAAAGAACGACATAGCTGGAATCCATCAGTTTAGTTGTCAGTATAATTGCGAGTAGTGCGAAATGGCAGGAATGTCACATGAATCGTATCATAACCTTAGCTAATTAACTCCGGGTACATTTCAGGTGATGTTATAACGACTATTAGTGTTTCATATTATATGTATGTAGGTTATCGGTCGCTATTACAAATATTATCTTCGCATCTGCAACAGAAAGTACGCAAAACTTCGCCACAGCACTGTTTAAGTAAAATGTAAACAACATGCGTTTTTAAGTATGAAGTAATACATAAACGGAATACTGTAGGTTAAATTCGAAGCTTAATTCCTTGTGCTGCTCACTTAATCGAAAAAGTGTACAACCTTGTAATACAGCAAAAAAAAAAAAAAAAAAAAAAAAAATACATACTGTGACAGATTCGTTTACTCTTCTGGGCCTACAACTCGATAATAAATTCTGTTGGGAAGGGCATACCACAGAATTGCTGAAGCGCCTAAACAAGTCTGTATTTGCAGTGAGAATGATGTCAAATGGTTCAAATGGCTCTGAGCACTATGGGACTTAACTGCTATGGTCATCAGTCCCCTAGAACTTAGAATTACTTAAACCCAACTAACCTAAGGACATCACACACATCCATGCCCGAGGCAGGATTCGAACCTGCGACTGTGGCGGTCGCGCAGTTCCAGACTGTAGTGCCTAGAACCGCTCGGCCACTCTGGCCGGCAGAATGATGTCAGATGTAGGAGACATAAATATAAAAAAGCTTACATACTTTCATTCTATTATTTCATAAGGGTTCATATTCAGGGGTAACACGTCAAATGGAGCAAAAGTTTAAAAGTGTGTAATCAAAATCTTTTGTGGTATAAATTGAAGAACATCATGTAGAAACCTGTTCAAGGAACTTTGTATTCTAACCCCTGCGTCCTAGTATATTACTTCCTTAATAAAATTTGTTGCAAGTATTTCCAACCAATAGCGCAATACATAACATCAATACTAGAAATAGGAACAGCAATCTACATAAAGACCTAGAATCACTTACCTCAGTCAAAAAAGGGGTCCAGTATTCAGGCAAACACATTTTCAACAAACTGCCAGCAAGTCAGCATCCATTAAAAACTTGGTTTAAGATAAAGCACTGTTTACAGAGAGTTTGAAAGACTTTTTAATACAGAAGTGTCCGATTCCACCCATCTGCTTTGACCCATGACGTCATAAGTGTCTCCTATAATGTCACTACATACATGCGGAAACAAACATGAAGATACATATAAATAAGACAATAACATCTCCCTCCAAAAATACAATCAAACTAACGGGACAATTGCGAGAAGTTGGGGGTTTTAGGGTGTTGTTGTTGTTGTGGTCTTCAGTCCTGAGACTGGTTTGATGCAGCTCTCCATGCTACTCTATCCTGTGCAAGCTTTTTCATCTCCCAGTACCTACTGCAACCTACATCCTTCTGAATCTGCTTAGTGTATTCATCTCTTGGTCTCCCTCTACGATTTTTACCCTCCACGCTGCCCTCCAATACAAAATTGGTGATCCCTTGATGCCTCAGAACATGTCCTACCAGCCGATGCCTTCTTCTGGTCAAGTTGTGCCACAAACTTCTCTTCTCCCCAATCCTATTCAATACTTCCTCATTAGTTATGTGATCTACCCATCTAATCTTCAGCATTCTTCTGTAGCACCACATTTCGAAAGCTTCTATTCTCTTCTTGTACAAACTATTTATCGTCCATGTTTCACTTCCATACATGGCTACACTCCATACGAATACTTTCAGAAATGAGTTCCTGACACTTAAATCAATACTGGATGTTAACAAATTTCTCTTCTTCAGAAACGCTTTCCTTGCCATTGCCAGCCTACATTTTATATCCTCTCTACTTCGACCATCATCAGTTATTTTGCTCCCCAAATAGCAAAACTCCTTTACTACTTTAAGTGCCTCATTTCCTAATCTAATTCCTTCAGCATCACCCGACTTAATTAGACTACATTCCATTATCCTTGTTTTGCTTTTGTTGATGTTCATCTTATATCCTCCTTTCAAGACACTGTCCATTCCATTCAACTGCTCTTCCAAGTCCTTTGCTGTCTCTGACAGAATTACAATGTCATCGGCGAACCTCAAAGTTTTTATTTCTTCTCCATGAATTTTAATACCTACTCCGAATTTTTCTTTTGTTTCCTTTACTGCTTGCTCAATATACAGATTGAACAACATCGGGGAGAGTCTACAACCCTGTCTTACTCCCTTCCCAACCACTGCTTCCCTTTCATGTCCCTCGACTCTTATAACTGCCATCTGGTTTCTGTACAAATTGTAAATAGCCTTTCGCTCCCTGTATTTTACCCCTGTCACCTTTAGAATTTGAAAGAGAGTATTTCAGTCAACATTGTCAAAAGCTTTCTCTAAGTCTACAAATGCTAGAAACGTAGGTTTGCCTTTCCTTAATCTTTCTTCTAAGATAAGTCGTAAGGTCAGTATTGCCTCACGTGTTCCAGTGTTTCTACGGAATCCAAACTGATCTTCCCCGAGGTTGGCTTCTACCAGTTTTTCCATTCGTCTGTAAAGAATTCGTGTTAGTATTTTGCAGCTGTGACTTATTAAACTGATAGTTCGGTAATTTTCACATCTGTCAACACCTGCTTTCTTTGGGATTGGAATTATTATATTCTTTTTGAAGTCTGAGGGTATTTCGCCTGTTTCATACATCTTGCTCACCAGATGGTAGAGTTTTGTCAGGACTGACTCTCCCAAGGCCGTCAGTAGTTCCAATGGAATGGTGTCTACTCCAGGGGCCTTGTTTCGACTCAGTTCTTTCAGTGCTCTGTCACACTCTTCACGCAGTATCATATCTCCCATTTCATCTTCATCTACATCCTCTTCCATTTCCATAATATTGTCCTCAAGTGCATCGCCCTTGTATAGACCCTCTATATACTCCTTCCACCGTTCTGCTTTCCCTTCTTTGCTTAGAACTGGGTTTCCATCTGAGCTCTTGATATTCATACAAGTCGTTCTCTTATCTCCAAAGGTCTCTTTAATTTTCCTGTAGGCAGTATCTATCTTACCCCTAGTGAGATAGGCCTCTACATCCTTACATTTGTCCTCTAGCCATCCCTGCTTAGCCATTTTGCACTTCCTGTCGATCTCATTTTTGAGACGTTTGTATTCCTTTTTGCCTGCTTCATTTACTGCATTTTTATATTTTCTCCTTTCAACAATTAAATTCAATATTTCTTCTGTTACCCAAGGATTTCTACTAGCCCTCGTCTTTTTACCTACTTGATCCTCTGCTGCCTTCGCTACTTCATCCCTCAAAGCTACCCATTCTTCTTCTACTGTATTTCTTTCCCCCATTCCTGTCAATTGTTCCCTTATGCTCTCCCTGAAACTCTGCACAACCTCTGGTTCTTTCAGTTTATCCAGGTCCCATCTCCTTAAATTCCCACCTTTTTGCAGTTTCTTCAGTTTTAATCTACAGGTCATAACCAATAGATTGTGGTCAGAGTCCACATCTGCCCCTGGAAATGTCTTACAATTTAAAACCTGATTCCTAAATATCTGTCTTACCATTAAATAATGTATCTGATACCTTTTAGTATCTCCAGGGTTCTTCCATGTATACAACCTTCTTTCATGATTCTTAAACCAAGTGTTAGTTATGATTATGTTGTGCTCTGTGCAAAATTCTACCAGGTGGCTTCCTCTTTCATTTCTTAGCCCCAATCCATATTCACCTACTATATTTCCTTCTCTCCCTTTTCCTACACTCGAATTCCAGTCACCCATGACTATTAAATTTTCGTCTCCCTTCACAATCTGAATAATTTCTTTTATTTTTTATCATACATTTCTTCAATTTCTTCGTCATCTGCAGAGCTAGTTGGCATATAAACTTGTACTACTGTAGTAGGTGTGGGCTTCGTATCTATCTTGGCCACAATAATGCGTTCACTATGCTGTTTGTAGTAGCTTACCCGCATTCCTATTTTCCTGTTCATTATTAAACCTACTCCTGCATTACCCCTATTTGATTTTGTGTTTATAACCCTGTAGTCACCTGACCAGAAGTCTTGTTCCTCCTGCCACCGAACTTCACTAATTCCCACTATATCTAACTTCAACCTATCCATTTCCCTTTTTAAATTTTCTAACCTACCTGCCCGATTAAGGGATCTGACATTCTACGCTCCGATCCGTAGAATGCCAGTTTTCTTTCTCCTGATAACGACATCCTCTTGAGTAGTCCCCGCCCGGAGATCCAAATGGGGGACTATTTTACCTCAGGAATATTTTACCCAAGAGGACGCCATCATCATTTAATCATACAGTAAAGCTGCATGCCCTCGGGAAAAATTATGGCTGTAGTTTCCCCTTGCTTTCAGCCGTTTGCAGTACCAGCACAGCAAGGCCAGATCAGTCAATCATCCAGACTGTTGCCCTTGCAACTACTGAAAAGGCTGCTGCCCCTCTTCAGGAACCACACGTTTGTCTGGCCTCTCAACAGATACCCCTCCGTTGTGGTTGCACCTACGGTACGGCTATCTGTATCGCTGAGGCACGCAAGCATCCTCACCAACGGCAAGGTCCGTGGTCCATGGGGGGGGGGGGGGGGTTTAGGGTGAGGACAAGCTAAATATAATAGTAAAAAAAAACACCACAATCCCAAAACACAAAATGACGAACGAAAAGAAAAAGAAATTACAACATTCTGCTACACCAACAAAATCTGCAGGAATCGAACACTCCCCTTGAACTATATAGGTTAACCACAGATGACGATACCAAAACACCAACACCTACAGCTACGAAAATGGGAATCGGTCATTTGGGTGACCTATATAAGTAACCACAACTATTGATACCGAAAAAAAACCAAGACCTACAACTGCGAAAAATAAAACCAAAACCTCAAAAATCCACAAATCAACCATCTCTACATAAATTATAACACATTCAATACTCCATAAATACACATAACGTCGCAACTAGAAAAAAAAAGAAAGTTACTTACCACCAGCAAATTCTGACGCTGCAAACTAGATCGAGCGAACATACCAATAACACCTAACGAAAACGCCAAAGACATAAAGAAAAAACTTGATAATTCATTGAAAAAACTTCCAAACCTTACGCTTGGAATTACAAACATTCCCGCCAACGACTTCACACATCCAACACCAAGGGTCATATAAACCCAATCTAATCTGCAAACAACACCGTGCCGTCATGACATTCATACTCCGGATCACGTAAGAAACAGACTGCCCGATCGCTTGGTCTAGCAGGCAACCCTTGTCAGGAAACGGCCACCAGGCGGCAACAGCGTCACACCCTTACTTGTGGAATCAACCACTAGATGGCACTCCGTTCTGTGAAATATGTGGCAACATCGGCCGAACGCGCGCAGCTTTTCCACTATTTGGCGTCTGTGAAGTACAGCTGTTTCTGACATACCGGTGGTAGTGGATCGAGTCGTCATGCGGAGGCCCTGCGAGTATATCAACTGTGGAAGGAGTAGACGGACAAATCCTGAACTAAAAATGTTCAGATTTCCCGTCAAAGATAAAGAAAGGTTACGCGAGCGGATTTTAAATTCAGGTAAATCAATAAATTAGTTACGAGTAAGAATTAATAAAGAGTCCTAAGCATTCGATCCTATCTAAATTTTGTCGATCTTATATTGTGATATAATGTGGCAGCCCTTCCTGTACAAGAATCATATCATATAATTTTTAAATGAAATCACTATCGTAATTTTGGCTGTAGAGGCAGTTTTGTGTGAAAAGTGAAACCAATATAAGATATGGATAACAAAATGCGAAGCATAGTGTGGTAACACTTGGTAAACAATTTAAGAAGCATTACCTTACAAGACCTTTCCCTTGGTACTCGAAAATGGTTCTAGAGCTGAAATCGCAACAGTGAAATAAATGAATAATAGCAGTCATCTAACTGCTAGGTCATCGGTCCCTCTAAATCCTGGTATATTATAAAGTATTTAAAGCAAAACTTACATTATAATGTATTTAAAGCAAAACTTACGTACAAAAAGACCATTCATCACTCAAAATCACACAATACACAGCTTTGATACAAGACAAAAATTGGATGTACATGTTCAAAGCACCAACACAAAGTTATTTCAAAACAGCTTTATCCATCCTAGTATCAAACTATACAATGCCTTACCAGATACCATTAAACACATACAAAACATTGGCCATTTCAAATCTAAACTGAAGTCGTACTTGGTTGATCACTGCTTTTACACAGTACATGATCTGGGTTCATACACAACACCTTTACGTCAAAGCAGATGGGTGGAATCGGACGCTTCAATTGACCCCTCCATACTCTGTAGATGATTATCTTAAGAGAGACTATTAGACCAGCTTAAATAAAAATTCTGCTATATTTCAGTTTTGACAGCACTTCGTTACAACAGCCAAGATCAGGTATTCTGTGCATGACAAATTTATTAAAAGTGTTTAACTGTTTTATTCTGACAGTGTATCAATTCTGTAAATATTAGCACTTACTGTAATATATCCACATATTTTGACAATCTACTGACAAATGATGAGGATAATAATTATTATATTCAAATGTTTATGTTATACTTTCTGACTTGTTATTTGTCATTCGCGATGGCCATCGGCATTTCCGAAGCAATAACTATCCTCTCTGGAAATATCACCGGTGTCTACGACCTTTAACTAGAGTCACCGAGTCAGGAACACAGACGCACAGTGATTCCGTTACCAATTACCTGTAGTGGTAGCCCGATAACTGCCAGCCAGAGAACGAGAACTGTGAGCCAATAACGATAGCTACCAGAGAAAAATACCCTCTGACAGTTATTTCCATAGTCACTCGAATTCCTTACGGAAACTCTCTTTCTACTACCCGTCCAAGGCGGTGGCTCAAGAGAAAGGCCGTACTTGACTACTTCTTAATGCCTGTACTGCAGCTCCCATCAGCCACCGTTCTGACATTAACTTTATTTAACTGTTTGTGCTAAAAGTAACGAAGGTGCACGAAATAGTACACAGTTCTTATCAACAGATGACGCGCAGTCTCACAGTTATTTTCATGACCTATAGAACGCCTTCCAAATGGTCTGTCCCTCTTCTTCGTAGCCATGGGCCATATCTCCGATGAGTTGACGCGAGCGTAATACGATCTTCGGTCAACAGATAACGCGAGGTACTGTTGGCAGTTAGAGCCGTGTATGATTAATATTGGCAGTTATTGAAATAACTGCCAGTATCAGATGAGCTGTTACTACAGTAACCGGTACTTCTCAGTAACCGGTTATTTGTATCAGTTATTTTTTACCACCTCTAGACTGTGTTAATGTTAATCTGTTGTGAGCATGATCGCGAGACACCTTGCGAGCGCAATGAATTGCATCATTGGTGTGTTGTCTGGTGGGCGGAGTCTTGTTGTGGGGTTTGAATGTTTGAAAGCATGTGAGGTGGGAATTGTAGAGTGGACGTGTGTTTTCTTATAGGTGCCAAATAAAAGTGTAATCATGAGACTGAATCATAGAATACCCGTTTGCTTACTTCTGGTACTGCGCTTGGTGTCTGTGTTCCTTGTTTCGACATTTTACGTTCCAGACGAGTACTGGCAATCATTAGAGATAGCTCACAGATTAGCATACGGTTATGGGTATACAACGTGGGAATGGAAAGTTGGTATTAGAAGTTACGTATATCCAAGTTTGATAGCATTGATGTATAAAATCATGAACATAATTAAAATAGACACTGTGGAGAACTTAATTCTTTTACCACGGATATTTCAAGCATTGTTAAGCGTTTGTGCCGATTTAATGTTTCTGCGTTGGTGCAGAACATGTATTGGTGTTACGAATGAGTGGGCGCTGATTAATATAAGTATCGCTTGGTTTCATGCGTACACTGCGACTCGAACATTAACTAACACCTTAGAAACGGCGCTGACATCAATGGCTTTATGCTTGTATCCATGGACGACAATGCGGAGAGGAGGAGTGGAAACAACGAAATACTTGTGGATCGTAGGATTTGCCTGCCTTACGCGTCCAACAGCGTTCGTGTTATGGTTACCATTCGCAATTTATCACTTCTTGCAGGCTAGTGACTGGAAAGTTTTGAGCCGTGTGTACATCATGAGAGCAGCTATTTTCATTGTTTTTTCAACTGTTGTAGATTCACTTTGCCATGGGTCAGTGACTTGTTCACCCATTAGCTTTCTCTATTACAACTTAGTAAAAAACGTAGCCTCCTTCTATGGAACACATGGGTTGCTTTGGTATTTTACAGTAGGTATTCCTACAGTTTTGGGTGTGCACATCTTTCCATTTGTTCTTGGTTGCAAGGAAGTTATTACTTATAAACAAGATAAAGCAAGAAATGTTTGTTTAGTACTATTTTTTGCAATTTTGTGGACAGTTCTGGTATACAGCATGATTCCACATAAGGAATTTAGATTTATCCTACCCTTGCTTCCAATGATGTTATTTATTGCAACTTTTTGGTTAACAGTGTGGGGAAAACGAAACAGTTTTGGTTATCGTCCAGTATTTATGAAAGTATTTCTAATACTAGGCTCAGTAATTCCGTTTCTGTACTGTGGCATTGTTCACCAAAGAGGAACTCTCGATGTCATGAAGATTTTGGCAGAAGAATCAGCAAAAAATCCTAGTAACACTTCTATATGGTTTCTCATGCCATGCCATTCCACACCTCTGTACAGTCATCTCCATTCTCCTGTGGATGTATTCTTTTTGGAATGTGATCCATTGGCTAGTCAAGATGTGGCTGATGTCTTTTTCAGCAGTCCCTTGACGTGGCTTCATGATAATTTTCCAGAAACAGGTAGAAGTCCCTCTCATATTGTTATTTTTAACAAACTGTATAAGAAAATTGAGGGATTTCTGTCGTTACGGCACTATAAACTGTTTCAACAGTTATTTCATTCTCACTTTGTAGAAGGTAATGTAGGTACACACATAATGATTTTCAAAAGAAATGAGTGAAATAATATTAGGATGTAGGTCTTATGTGATGACTCATTTTTTATTTGAGCGAATTTTATGTGCAGCTTTGGACAAACATACAAAAACCATAAATGTAGGTGATTTCTTCTTACTGACGCTGGTAGTTTCAGTGCACTCTTTTTTTTTTATTTGTTCTTATTATATTGCTGCAATATATGGCATCCTCCCATATATTTGTTTTTATGTAAAGTAATAAATGTTAGTATAACTGAGAAGTTAATTTAACAAAGGAGGCACACTACATGTAACTGCAGGAAGCTATTAATCTAAGATCTCATCTCTAATTTGATAGGCATTTATTAAGTTTTTCGTTGATAAAAGTGTACTTAAATAGCAACAGTCAACATTCTTGTTGTGTAAAGTAAACATGTATACATTAGTGCCGGGAAAGAAACCATAATCTGAATGACTGGGTTTATCAGGTGAGGCTGTAAGATATTTGAATTTTACGTAGCGCTCCATCTTGAGTGTTACATGCAACAGAGAAGTGAATTATAAAATTCTTGTTTGAAACTTGTGTTCCTTGTTTTTGATAACACAAAGCATTAAAAAGACGAACTAATCTCTGTTTTGTAAACTGTTTTCATATGTGATCTGCTGTTCACAATTATCATCTAGATAGTAATGTAAGTACAAAACACACGCATTTACTGGTAGGTTACTTTCATTAGTTGGTACACATACTGAAAATTGGTTTAAAGTACCCCCAATTTCAAGTTTTATAAATTTAAGTGTATTTTCAATTTGTTTATTGAAGTAACTTTTTGGGTGTGTGTACTCTTGTAGCTTCAGTTGTGAAATTTTTTGATATGAACACTTCTTAGGATTATGTGCTCGAAAGAACACTTTAAGTAGGCTACTACAATTTTACTATGAAATAACTGGCACTGTTTCTCCAGTTAGGGACAAGAAACAAAATTTTTCTGTGTAAACCGTGTGGCAGTGAACTTCTGTACTGCACCATCCAAGATATACAGATAACTGATGTTCGTACATAATACTTGTTATAAGCTAGAGGTATGTGGCAGCTGACAACAACAGATGCAATATGGGAATGTGCTCCTGTAACTTTGTGGTTTATTCAGATAATGAGGAAAGTTATGCAACTGGTTGATTTAATATTATTATACACCAGTCTTGAAAGTTTCAAAACATTGCCCTCTCTTTGTCTCTCAAGATGTTAAGTTAAATTTCCTTATAGAATACCATAGATTTCTATTAAAAATATATAACAATTTTATAGACTATGCATACTTCAGAGTGGAACAATAAAAACCTGTTACAATTATTAGATCTCCCACATACAATTTTCATTGCACTGTCATCAGAGTATAACACACACAGTCCTGTTAAAATGTGTTGTATCGAAATAGTGGCACTGTATACACCGCTAATAGGCAAACCCGATGATCGTGGTACCAGCCGTTCGCTTTGACCCATGATGGCTGACACCCATATTTAAAGCTTATACAATGGGGCGACCATGACGTCACTCATTACACAAGAGAACAAACTCAAAGAATATGAAAAAGAAAATTAATTGCAGGAATCATTTGAAAGTAACAGGACTGTTGTGGGAATTGGGGGGTTTGGGGCATGACAAACTAAATATACGACACTCCTAATAATGGACGTGTGCCACAACAAATACACAAATCCTCAGCAATGAATTAAATCACAGTTTTAAAAAAATCTTGTATTGCCAACATCATTTGACCTTGTTGTTGTGGTCTTCAGTCCAGAGACTGGTTTGATGCAGCTCTCCATGCTACTCTATCCTGTGCAAGCTTCTCCATCTCCCAGTACATACTGCAGCCTACATCCTTCTGAATCTGCTTAGTGTATTCATCTCTTGGTCTCCCTCTAAGATTTTTACCCTCCACGCTGCCCTCCAATTCTAAATCCCTTGATGCCTCAGAACATGTCCTACCAACCGATCCCTTCTTCTAGTCAAGTTGTGCCACAAACTCCTCTTCTCCCCAATTCTATTCAATACCTCCTCATTAGTTATGTGATCTACCCATCTAATCTTCAGCATTCTTCTGTAGCACCACATTTCGAAAGCTTCTATTCTCTTCTTGTCCAAACTATTTATCGTCCATGTTTCACTTCCATACATGCCTACACTCAATGCAAATACTTTTAGAAACGACTTCCTGACACTTAAATCTATACTCGATGTTAACAAATTTCTCTTCTTCAGAAACGCGTTCCTTGCCATTGCCAGTCTACATTTTATATCCTCTCTACTTCGACCATCATCAGTTATTTTGCTCCCCAAATAGCAAAACTCCTTTACTACTTTAAGTGTCTCATTTCCTAATCTAATTCCCTCAGCATCACCCGATTTCATTTGACTACATTCCATTATCCTCATTCTGCTTTTGTTGATGTTCATCTTATATCCTCCATTCAAGACACTGTCCATTCCTTTCAACTGCTCTTCCAAGTCCTTTGCTGTCTCTGACAGAATTACAACGCCATCAGCGAACCTCAAAGTTTTTATTTCTTCTCCATGGATTTTAATACCTACTCCGAATTATTCTGTTGTTTCCTTTACTGCGTGCTCAATATACAGATTGAATAACATGGGGTAGAGGCTACAACCATGTCTCACACCCTTCCCAACTCTTATAATTGCCATCTGGTTTCTGTACAAATTGTAAAAAGCCGCCGGCCGCGGTGGTCTAGCGGTTCTAGGCGTGCAGTCCGGAACCGCGCGACTGCTACGGTCACAGGTTCGAATCCTGCCTCGGGCATGGAGGTGTGTGATGTCCTTACGTTAGTTAGGTTTAAGTAGTTCTAAGTTCTAGGGGACTGATGACCACAGATGTTAAGTCCCATAGTGCTCAGAGCCATTTTTTTGTAAATAGCCTTTCGCTCCCTGTATTTTACCCCTGCCACCTTCAGAATTTGAAAAAGAGTATTCCAGTCAACATTGTCAAAAGCCTTCTCTAAGTCTACAAATGCTAGAAATCTAGGTTTGCCTTTTCTTAATCTAGCTTCTAAAATAAGTCATAGGATCAGTATTGCCTCACGAGTTGCCATATTTCTACGGAATCCAAACTGATCTTCCCCGAGGTCGGCTTCTACCAGTTTTTCCATTCGTCTGTAAAGAATTCGCGTTAGTATTTTGCAGCCGTGACTTATTAAACTGATAGTTTGGTAATTTTCACATCTGTCAACGCCTGCTTTCTTTGGGATTGGAATTATTATATTCTTCTTGAAGTCAGAGGGTATTTCGCCTGTCTCGCACATTTTGCTCACCAGATGGTAGAGTTTTGTCAGGACTGGCTCTCCCAACACTGTCAGCAATTCTAATGGAATGTTGTCTACTCCTGGAGCCTGGTTTCGACTTAGGTCTTTCGGTGCTATATCAAACTCTTCACTCAATGTGATATTTCCCATTTCATCTTCATCTACATCCTCTTCCATTTCTATAACATTGCCCTCAAGTACATTGCCGTTGTATAGACCCTCTATATACTCCTTCCACCTTTTGGCTTTCCCTTCTTTGCTTAGAACTGGGTTTCCATCTGATCTGTCGATATTCATGCAAGTGGTTCTCTTTTCTCCAAAGATCTCTCTAATTTTCCTGTAGGCAGTATGTATTTTACCCCTAGTGATATAAGCCTCTACTTTCTTACATTTGTCCTCTAGCCATCCCTGCTTACCCATTTTGCACTTCCTGTCGATCTCATTTCTGAGACGTTTGTATTCCTTTTTGCCTGCTTCATTTACTGCATTTTTGTATTTTCTCCTTTCATCAATTAAATTCAGTATCTCTTCTGTTAACCAAGGATTTCTATTATCCCTTGTCTTTTTACGTACTTCATCCTCTGCTGCCTTCACTACTTCGTCCCTCAAAGCTACCCATTCTTCTTCTACTGTATTTCTTTCCCCCATTCCTGTCAATTGTTCCCTTATGCTCTCCCTAAAAACCTGCCCCTGGAAATGTCATACAATTTAAAACCTGGTTCCTAAATCTTTGTCCTATCCATTATACGAGGGCCGTTCAGAAAGTAACCTCCGGTTGATTTAAAAAAATACACCAAGTTAAATAAAAATATTTTAATATATACATCTTAAACTACATCTTTGCACTATTTTTCTACATAGTCTCCATAGCGATTGAGGCACTTATCGTATCTCTTCGCAAGCTTTGAAATTCCTTCTGCATAAAAATCACCCGCTTGTGCCTGGAGCCAGCCTGTGACCGCATCTTTGAGCTCTTCGTCGTCATCAAACCGCTGTGACCCGAGCCATTTCTTCAAATGCATGAAGAGGTGATAATCACTTGGCGCCAGGTCTGGGCTGTAAGGTGGATGGTTGATAACGTCCCACTTGAAGGACTCAAGAAGGGCCGTTGTTCTGCGAGCAGAGTGAGGACGGGCGTTATCGTGCAAAAAAATGATACCGGAAGTCAGCATACCACGGCGTTTGTTCTGTATAGCCCGTCGTAACTTTTTTATTGTTTCACAGTACACGTCTTGATTAATGGTCGTACAACGTTCCATGAATTCAACCAACAACACCCCTTTGGCATCCCAAAACACCGTTGCCATCAGTTTTCTGGCAGAAAAATCTTGCGAGGCTTTTCTTGGTTTGGTAGGCGAATTTGAATGTGTCCACATCTTTGATTGTTCTTTTGTCTCAGGGTTCACGTACTTAATCCAGGTTTCGTCACCGGTCACGATTCTGTTTAACAATGGTTCTCCTTCGTCCTCATAACGTGACAGAAAGTCTAATGCAGAGGCCATTCTTTGAGTTTTGTGGTGGTCGGTAAGAATTTTGGGCACCCATCGTGCACAGAACTTACGGTAACCCAATCTTGCTGTCACTATCTCGTACAAGAGAGTATTAGAAATCTGTGGAAAACCAGTAGACAACTCCGACATTGAGAAACGTCGATTTTCAGAAATTTTGCATCAACTGTCTGAACGAGTTCGTCAGTCACCAATGATGGTCTACCACTCCTCTCTTCATCATGAACGTTTTCTCGTCCACTTTTAAATAAACGTACCCATTCACGGACAACTCCTTCACTCATAACTCTTGGTCCGTACACAGCACAAAGCTCACGATGAATAGCTGCTGCAGAATATCCTTTGGCTGTAAAAAACCTTATGACAGCACGCACTTCACATTTGGCGGGGTTTTCTATTGCAGCACACATTTCAAACTGCCACAAAAACTAAACTAGCGCAGGTAAGACGTTCACTCGACCACGGCTTGATGCCGACTGACCTGTTGAGTGCGTGAACGCACAGATGGCGTCGCTACTCCCCCCACAACCCGCACTGTGACCAATCGGAGGTTACTTTCTGAACCGCCCTCATATAATCTATCTGAAACCTTTCAGTATCTCCAGGCTTCTTCCATGTATACAACCTTCGTTTATGATTCTTGAACCAAGTGTTAGCTATGATTAAGTTATGCTCTCTGCAGAATTCTACCAGGCGGCTTCCTCTTTCGTTCCTTACCTCCATTCCGTATTCACCTACCATGTTTCCTTCTCTTCCTTTTCCTGCTATCGAATTCCAGTCACCCATGACTTTTAAATTTTCGTCTCCCTTCACTATCTGAATAATTTCTTTTATCTCATCATACATTTCATCAATCTCTTCATAATCTGTGGAGCTAGTTGGCATATAAACTTGTACTACTGCGGTAGACGTCGGCTTCGTATCTATCTTGGCCACAATAATACGTTCACTATGCTGTTTGTTGAAGCTTACCCGCATTCCTATTTTTTTTTTTTCTCTATTCGTTATTATACCTACTCCTGCATTACTCCTATTTGATTTTGTATTTATAACCCTGTATTCACCAGACCAAAAGTCTTGTTCCACCTGCCACCGATTTTCACTAATTCCCACTATATCTAACTTTAACCTATCCATTTCCCTTTTTAAATTTTCTAACCTACCTGCCCAATTAAGGGATCTGACATTCCACGCTGCGACATGTAGAACGCCAGTTTTCTTTCTCCTGATAACAACGTCCTCCTGAGTAGTCCCCTCCCGGAGATCCGAATGGGGGACTATTTTACCTCCGGAATATTTTACCCAAGAGGACGCCAACATCATTCAACCATACAGTAAAGCTCCATGCCCTCGGGAAAAATTATGGCTGTAGTTTCCCCTTGCTTTCAGCCTTTCACAGTAACAGCACAGCAAGGTCATTTTGGTTAGTGTTACAAGGCCAGATCAGTCAATAATCCAGACTGTTGCCCCTGCAACTACTGAAAAGGCTGCTGCCCCTCTTCAGGAACCACACATTTGTCTGTCCTCACAACAGATACCCCTCCGTTGTGGTTGCACCTATGGTATGGCTATCTGTATCGCTGAGGCACGCAAGCCTCCCCAAGAATGGCAAGGTCAAAGGTTCATGGGGGGATATATAGCTCAAATGAATTCCACAAGCCCACAAAAAAGTGTAGGTGTTGTGTAAATTGAAGGTTTGGGGGAGGGGGGAATGAACTATTGATGTCAGCTGCGAAGAGATTTCATGCAGAATCATTGGCGATGACTGAAAATGTGGTGTGCCAGACAGGGAATTCGAACCCGGGATCTCCAGCTTGTTAGGCAGTTGCATTAACCACTGCTCCACGTGGGCTCAGTGTTTATCCCCATCCATGTCCTCGATGCTTGCTAATTATAGATTCTTGCTTAGAGATTGAACATAAATGAGTATCTGTACTGAAGGTAATGGATTTGTGGCCCAGTGAGGCAAATCAGTTATATGAACACGTGGTGTCTGTCCAAAAGAACAGACACCATGCAAAATCTACAGCATGGTACATATTATTTAAACTGGTTGTGGATGGGGGAGAAAGGGAAGGAACTAATGATGTCGACTTCATGCGGAATTCATATAATTAATTCACTTTGATGGGCAATGAATCCGCCACCTTCTGTATGTACTTCTATACTCTGTAAACCACTGTGAAATGCATGGCAGAGGGTACATCCCATTGTACCAGTTAGCAGGGTTTCTTCCATTTCCATTCACACATGAAGCATGGGAAGAATGGTTGTTTGAATGTCTTGTTGTTTGCAGTGTTTATTCTAATCTTATCCTCACAGCCCGTATGTGAGTCATATACAGGGTGAGTCACCTAACGTTACCGCTGGATATATTTCGTAAACCACATCAAATACTGACGAACCGATTCCACAGACCGAATGTGAGGAGAGGGGCTAGTGTAATTGTTTAATACAAACCATACAAAAATGCACGGAAGTATGTTTTTTAACACAAACCTACGTTTTTTTAAATGGAACCCCGTTAGTTTTGTTAGCACATCTGAACATATAAACAAATACGTAATCAGTGCCGTTTGTTGCATTGTTAAATGTTAATTACATCCGGAGATATTGTAATCTAAAGTTGACGCTTGAGTACCACTCCTCCGCTGTTCGATCGTGTGTATCGGAGAGCACTGCAACATACATCGCGTTTCTACAGAATAATCTGCCAACGTTGCTCGAAAATGTCCCACTGGAAACGCGTTGACGTATGTGGTATCAGCATGATGGTGCACCTGCACATTCCGCAATTAACACTAGGCTGACCCTTGACAGGATGTTCGATGGGCGTTTCATAGGACGTGGAGGACGCATAAATTGGCCAGCCCGTTCTCCTGATCTTACACCTCTGGACTTCTTTCTGTGGGGTACGTTAAAGGAGAATGTGTACCGTGATGTGCCTACAACCCCAGAGGATATGAAACAACGTATTGTGGCAGCCTGCGGCGACATTACACCAGATGTACTGCGGCGTGTACAACATTCATTACGCCAGAGATTGCAATTGTGTGCAGCAAATGATGGCCACCACATTGAACATCTATTGGCCTGACATGTCGGGACACACTCTATTCCACTCCGTAATTGAAAACGGAAACCACATGTGTACGTGTACCTCACCCCTCATGGTAATGAACATGTGCGTCAGTGAAAAAGACCAATAAACAGGTGTTAGCATGTGGACGTAATGTGCTGTTCCAGTCTCTTCTGTACCTAAGGTCCTTCACCGTTCCCTTTGGATCCGTACGTAATTCGGTGCCCTCCGATACACACGATCGAACAGCGGAGGAGTGGTACTCAAGCGTCAACTTTACATTACAATATCTCCGGATGTAATTAACATTTTACAATGCAACAAACGGCACTGATTACGTATTTGTTTATATGTTCAGATGTGCTAACAAAACTAACGGGGTTCCATTTAAGAAAACGTAGGTTTGTGTTAAAAAACATACTTCCGTGCATTTTTGTATGGTTTGTATTAAACAATTACACTAGCCCCTCTCCTCACGTTCGGTCTGTGGAATCGGTTCGTCAGTATTTGACGTGGTTTACGAAATATATCCAGCGGTAACGTTAGGTGACTCACCCTGTATAGGAGCCTGTAGTATATTCCTTGAGTCATCAAGAAAGCCGGTTCTTGAAACTTTGTTAATAGACTTTCTCAGGACTTCAAGAGTCTGCCATTTCAGTTCCTTCGGTATCTCTCCCACAGATCAAACAAACCTGTGACTATTCATGCTGCCCTTCTCTATATATGTTCAGTATCCACTGTTATTTTATTTATTTATTTATTTTTTTTTTTTTTGTGGGTCCCACACTCTTGAACAATATTCTAGAACCAGATGCGTGAGTGATTTGTAAGCAGCCTTCTTTGTAGCCTGATAGTTCTTCCCTAGTATTCTACCAATAAACCGAAGTCTGCCACTGGCGTTACTCACAACTGAGCCTATGTGATCATCCCATTTCGTGTTCCTACAAAGTGTTACACCCATGTTGTATGATTTCGCCGATTCAGATGGTGACTCATTGATGTTATCCCTGTGGTACAGCTGAAGTTATTTCTATATCTAATGATGACTCTCCATTGTTGCATCCTCCCTACTAAAAAGTCCTCAATCCAGTCACACATTTCACTTGATAGACCCCTATGATCGAACTTTTGACAATAACCATGGGTGTTGTACTGTGTCAAATGCTTTTTGGAAATTAAGAAATACTGCATCTACCTGACTCTCTTGATCCAAAGCTTTCAGTATGTTTTGTGAGAAGAGCGATAGTTGGGTTTCATGATGATCAACATTTTTGGAATCCATGCTGGTTGGCATTGAGAATGTCATTACTTTCAGGATACCTCATCATGTTTGAGCTCAGAATATGTTCTAAGATTCTACAACAAATCAAAGTCAAGGATATTGGATAGTTGTTTTGTGGAGCACTTCTACTACCCTTCTTTTAGACGGATGTTACCTGTGCTTTTTTCCAAGAACTGGGCATGGATTTTTTGTTTGAGGGATTTATGATAGATTATATTTAGAAGAGGGGATAACTCAGCCACAAATTCAGTATAGAATCTGATAAGGACCCCATTGGGTCCTGGAGCTTTGGTCCATTTTAATGACTTCAGCTGTTTCTCAACACTACCGGCACTAATACTTATTTCACTCATATTTTCAGTTTTTCAAGGATTCAATTGGGGCAGTTATCCTGGGTTTTCCTCTGTAAAAACATTTGAAAACATTGTTAAGCATTTCAGCTTTTGCTTTGTTACTTTTTTATTTCAGTTCCTGTCTCATTTGCTAGGGACTGGACACTAACTTGGGTGCCAGTAACAGCCCTTACGTATGACCAGAATTTGTTTGTATTTTGTGAAATATTATTTGACAATATTCTGCTACAGTAGTCATTGAAGGTATCATGCATGGCTCTCTTGACAAACAAAAGTATTCCATTCAGTATCTCTCCATCCATTGCCCCACACTTTGTTTTACACCTGTTCTGCAGTAGTCTCTGTTTCATTAGAAGTTTCATTTCAGTGACATATGTATCCAGTGCATGGTCAAATATTCTTTTAAACTTGAGCAATAGTTCTACTACATGCTCCAGCCGTGTGCTGAAAGTTTTAAGTTCCTTTTTGAGATATGACACTACTGATGTTTTATATAGTTTACTGAACATACGAATCTTTCTGCTTGCTCTAGTTGCCCTTTGTACTTTGGTAATCATTGTTGCCACAAGCACTTCATGGCCACTGATACCAGTTTTGATGTGGGTGTCCTCAAAGAGGTAAGGTCTGTTTCTTGCCATTATATCCAAATATATCTTCATTGTGAGTTGGTTTCGTAACTATCTCTTCTAGATAGTTTTCAGAGAAGGCATTTAGTAATGTTCCACACTATGTGATATCATGCCCATCATGAACAAAACTTTGATTTTGCCAACTAATTGTTGGATGATTATAGCCTCCACTTATGATTACAGTATGATTGAGGAACATAAAATACAAGTGAACTGCTTTTGGTTACATCAGACGATGAGTCTGGTGGGCGATAGAAGGATCCAATTACACTCTTGTTCAGAAAAAATAGACTAGAGATAGGATGTTCATATTTAGACATGTACATTAGTATGTTCTGCAGAAATGATTAGCATTTGAATCACGTTGGCCCACAGGTTTGATGTCACCATCGATACCGTGGCACACCACCCACCAGTAAAATGTGCCTGCAGCTCTCGTTGTCTCAGTGTGACTTGAGCAGACGTGCAGGATGCCTCACAGACATGTGAGTGAACCATCAAATCAGTGAGTTTGAAAGAGGGTGCATCATTGGCATGAGAAAATGCAATACATCCATACAGGAAATTGCTGCTTGTGTGGGATGAAGTGTCAATGCAACAGGTGTGTGCAGAATTGTTCGTGGAAGGCCATAGAATGTGATGTGATTGGTCAGGTTGCACCATCCAGCCCCCCAACCCTCCCCCCAAGAAGATTACTGACACCTCATCCGAATGGCATTGCTGGACAAATCTGTGTCCTTCTCAGCTGTGGCACAGCAGTGGAACAGCGTAACACATCATACACCATCAGGGGTGACAGTCCGTCACCATTTATTATGGCATGGCATATATATGCGTCGTCCACTTTTCTGGTTACCTTTGATGGATGCGCAGAAACATGGTAGATGGCAATGGTGTATGGAACGACGTCACTGCAGACAGGTATGGCATCAGATAGTGTTTTAGGGTGAATACAATTTCTGTTTGTTTGAAAATGGCCGAATTTTGGTTCGCCACAGATGGGGGAGTGGCATCACAATGACTGCATTCGCACATGACATACTGTGCCAGCTCAAGGCCTTATGGTGTGGGAAGCTATTGGATACAACCACAAATCAGTTGGTGCTTGTCCAGGGCACTGTGACCGGTGTGACCTGTGACCTATAGCCATAGCCTTTCTGCACAACACCCCAGATGCCATTTTTCAGTAAGATATGAACATGTGCCCTCTTGGTGTCACAGGATGTTAGCTTTTTTCCGTGGCCTGCCAGATCACCCTACTTGTCGCCAATCAAAAATGTATGGGATATGGTGAAATGATGGGTGCAGTCCTGTGACCCAATGCCAACCACCACAGATGCATTGGAACCAGGTAAATGTAGCTTCGATTCGATTCATGCCTTATACGTGTTGATGCCATCATGCATGTAACAAGTAATTAGGACCCATGGTGGACCCTGTGCTTGTCAAGTGACAGGGCAGATGCTATACCAATGTGACTGTAATGCTAATCATTTCTGCAGAACATATTAATGTACATGTCGTGTGAATATGAATGCCCTATCTCCAATTGTTCAAGATGTTCCGTTTTTCCTGAACACGAATATATTATTTTATGCCCATCCCTGATACTGAGTCTTGTCCAAAAATCTCACATGCAGCTTCAATTTCTATCTCGGTGGATATGAGTTTCTTGTCTACTGCATCAAATCCCATATGCCCATCCTCTTGATATACACTCAGATTTTTCCAAAAAATCTCACTGCTATCAGTTTCAGGCTTCAACCAGCTTTCTGTACCTAGTATTGTGTGTGCCTTACTGCTTTTTAGGAGCGCTTGAAACCCTGGCACTCTGCTGGAAATGCTTAAGCAGTAAACCATTAGGATTTTAACAGACACACCTGTGGGAGGCATTTCTTTTGACCTTACACTGATACTTCTGGGTTTCCTACAGCTGTTATGTGGATTGGATGTAGATCCATGTAATCTAAAAAAATAAAAAAAAAATAAAAAAAAATTATAAAAAAAATTTAAAAAAAAAAACCTTAGTGTGCACCCCACACACGATATTACCTGAGTAGCAGTCTGTGACATGTTGTGCACTCATGACCCATTTAGGGGGAGTCTACAGTTCTCAACCCTGTGGCCCAAGTCCCAAGAAGTCATACACTGGCTTGGGTCACAGAGCCTTTGAAGTGTCTGGTTCCTCAGAACCAGAGGGCCATGATCAGTTCTGGAGACAATTCTGCAAATTGTGAGCTTTGTTGAAACTCCATGCACAAGGCTGGTCTTCTCAGCCTTCTCTGCCAGCCGCTGGAATGACCCAGGTACGGCCTCAGAGCCCAGATGAGAGGCATAATTTGTTTCAATGTGTGCCACAATCTGCAGTGGGTTGCACCCTGTTCCATCAGTGGCTGCCAGTGTGGATGCAAAATTATATTCGACCTTTTGCAGGAATCTCAAAGTAGTGAGCATGGAGGAAATCAACGGCGACTGCAGATAGGTGGTGCTGGGTAAGGAAGCAGCTAGTAAGCAGGAAATCCTTGGTTAAAATCCCACTCTGGCACTCATTTTCACTCATTGCTGCCTATTTTGCATAAAGTACTGGTGCAACTGACATCAGTAGCTCTTTTCTTTTCTTTCTCTCCGCTTCACCTACAGTTTGTTTAATATGTGTTACAGATGCGGATTCTGCATGGTGTCTGTTCTTTCGGACATGTCTGAAAGAACAGATCCCACACATTTGTATAATTCATATAAAAAATAGGTACCAGGAATTTCGTTTTACCTATATACCTAAAACATTCATCAACACTAATCTCAGCATACAAGAAACAATTATGGACATATTGTATATCTCAACAAAAGCAACAGGAAGCACACTGTCTGTTACTGTAATCAGGATGATTCACGTCCAATTGACATATTTGTTATGAAAGGGTTGCTGAAATGGATCTGAATCTTTCAGGTAAATACAATAACTCCCAACATTAAACAATATAAACTGCTTAAATACTTAACAATCACTGTTGTGTGCATTAGTACAACATGAGTAAGCAGATGGGTATTCCTTAATGAGTTTAGATTTATTGTGGACATCTAGTAGATGCCATTTGGTAAAAAATTATGGCAAAGAGTCAGTCCCACTTAGTTCAGAGTCAGTTTCTTCCTCAACACTGTTGTTACCTGTATTCTGGTCTGTGGAAGAGTCACTGGAATTGCCCAAGAATATTTTTGTATTTTCGATACTACTTTCTACATTCACTTCACTTTGCAGTGCTTCTTCAAAACCATTTCAGTGTAGCATACAACATTACTCCACTTCGTCGGCATTATTTGTGCCACTGCCTTCCTCTAACAGTTTTTGAATTTCTGCCCCAGTGAAGTTATTATATCAATGAAAATAATCAATTTTTGAAATTATAATGTAACTTGATAGGTAAAAAATCTACTCAAGTGGCGGCAGGAGAACATACACATGTAAAGGTTAAGGAAAAATTGCAGAGTTCCTTAACCTTTACATGTTATGTGCTCTCCTGCTGCCACTTGGTGAGTAGGATTTTTATCTATCCAGTTACATTATATTTTCAAATAGTGAATATTTTGATATTTGTTGCCGCATAATGTTTAGTCTGCACCCAAATTTTTTTTATGGCGTTGAAGTGGCAGTGACAATGTAGAAGCCCAAAAATTCTGTAGCCATGTTCTTTAGCTAACTCATCCACAACATAATTTTGAAACTATGGCTCATATTTATACGAGCTCTGCCATACATAAATTGCCCTGAACTTTTACGTTGTAGCATTTCAACAGTGTCTGGTTCTTTCCAGCATGCAAGACAATAATTCTTGCGCCCTTTCCCATGGCAAAAGCAAAATTCCTCATACACTATCTTCTGTCCAGTTTTTTCCAATAGACTTACCGCCATTTACCCATGTTTTGTTGAGCCACACAGTGTCTTCAAAATGCACTTTAACAATGTTTCCTAATAATCAACAGTGCCACACTATGATGCCACCTCTCTCCATTACAATTTTCTGTTCATTAATTTTTTTGTACCAAAAATTGAGAGGACTAATAACTGTGAATGAAGGTGTCTTGCTACCACAAAATCATTCTGACTTGTGAAAAGTAACACACAACTTCTTTTTTTTCCTTTTAGTTGTGTATTCTTTTCTCTCATAATATCCATATATGTGGTGACGAACATCCCTTTGGTGTAATGAGTTTGTTGGTCCAAATGGCTCTGAGCACTTTGCGACTTAACTTCTGAGGTCATCGGTCGCCTAGAACTCAGAACTAATTAAACCTAACTAACCTAAGGATATCACACACATCCGTGCCTGAGGCAGGATTCGAACCTGCGACCATAGGGGTCGCTTGGCTCCAGACTGTAGCGCCTAGAACCGCATGGCCACTCCGGCCGGCAGAGTGAGTTTGTTGCTCTTGGTTCTGCCCTCTCCTTTTTACCGGATGTGAATTAGGCTCTTCCTCTTCTGCACAATATTTTTCCTTACAAAATTTGACAGCAGTGTTTTACGTTAATTAAATTCTGTATGTTCTGGAAACAAATTTCAAATGCCTGGAGCACGTATATTAGAATGTTTGGCACCCGTTCCAGATTTCACTCCACTAGTACAGTGCTACAAAAAATGTGTGTCTAGGTGTATATAATGATTTCACTGTTTCTCATCAAATTAATGGGAAATATCAAACAGTGGAAAATTCAGGGTGGAATGTAACAATATTGTGAAAGGGAAAGTTGCTACTCACCCTTCAGTGGAGATGCTGAATTGCAGATAGGCACAACAAAAAGACTGTCTCAAATAATAGATTTCGGCCAGCACAACCTTTGTCAAAATTGTTTCTTGGTCACAGTTTGATGGTGGTCATTCATGTGGACAGACAGCTTGTTAATTGTCATGCCCACATAGAATGCAGCACAGTGGTTGCAGCTTAGCTTGTAGACCAAATGACTGGTTTCACAGCCTTTGATGGGATAGGTGATGTTAGTGACTGGGCTGGAGCAGGTGGTGGTGCATCTAGATATATTACAGGGGTATGAGCAATGAGGTAAGGGATTGGAAGCAGGGGTTGTGTAAGGATGGCCGAATACACTGTGTAGGTTTGGTGGATGGCGGAATACCACAGTGCGAGGGGTGGGAAGGTTAGTGGGCAGGACATTTCTCATTTCAGGGCACGACGAGAGGTAATCAAAACCCTGGTTTACGTTCAGTATGCATCTTTATGTTGAACAACCAAACCCAAAGCTTGTGGCACTTACACATTGGCATGACTTGTGTTGTCCTGAAATGGTCACATCACATGCAATGTGTCCAAACACATCAATGAATGAGTTAAGTCCACAAATAATGTACAAATCTCGTGAATAATTCAAATGTTTGTGTTAGGCGTTTTTAGAATACAAGTGTTGAAAACCTGCACCTATATGTAATAATGGAAACCTGTAAATAGTGACAATATTATGAAAAGCGTAGTTGCTACTCACCATATAACAGAGATGCTGAGTCACAAACAGGCACAACAAAAAGACTGTGAAACAAAGTTTTCAGGTAAAAAGGCCTTCATCCGAATATCAGTCTATTCAAGGGCCATCTAGATGAATCATTTCTAAACACCCAGAATCCCAACCTTAACCTAGTTCAGATTCATTGATGATCTGGATTGAGGATGAGGATACCCTATCAACATTCCTCCATTCACTTCACTTGGTCCTCAACCCAACAAGCCACCTTCCTCAGTGTCAACCTCCAACTTAAGGATGGCTACATCATCAGTACCTCCATCCATGTCAAACCTTCCAAACACCAGCAATACTTCCACTTTGAAAGCTGCCATCAATTTCATACCAAGAAGCCCCTGTGTCCGTTGCATCCATAGTGACGAGCAGTCCCTCTTGAAATATACCAAGAGTCTCACTGAGGCCTTCACAGACTGTAATTACCTTCCCAACCTTGCAGAAAAACATATCTCCCATGCCTTATCTCTCTAGTACTCACCACTTCCCAAAGTCCCACTGTCCAACCACAGAGAAGTGTTCTCCTCTTTGCTCAGTACTTCCCAGGATTGGAGCAACTGAAACACGTTCTCTGCCAGGGTTCTGACTACCGTAAACACAGGCTACTTTGGCCCACTTTTGAACAATTTCATACAGTTTACCCTTCAAACAAATCATTTTTTTACTTAAGTTCTGGTAACCTTTTTATACAATTATAACATCTTATATTTAAATGCTGTACACTTTTTGACCTAATATTTTTTTTCAATTTAATTTTTAATTTTGGGCCATTGTTACCCTAAGGATAGAGTAACTTTGGCCCAAGGTAGTATTTCAATAGAAAAAGAGTGGTATATATGCAAGTGACAAAGAAAGACCTGGGTATTTAAAAACAAATATTGTTTAATGATTGGCCGGCCGAAGTGGCAGTGCAGTTAAAGGCGCTGCAGTCTGGAACCGCAAGACCGCTACGGTCGCAGGTTCGAATCCTGCCTCGGGCATGGATGTTTGTGATGTCCTTACGTTAGTTAGGTTTAACTAGTTCTAAGTTCTAGGGGACTAATGACCTCAGCAGTTGAGTCCCATAGTGCTCAGAGCCATTTGAACCATTTTGTTTAATGATTATAGTAATATTTTACACCAAGTTATAAATACATAGCTAAGTCAAAGTGTAAAGTTCTTCCAAAAAAGGAATTTTTACGTTTAAATGAAATCAACCTTAAAAAGGCCTCTTTTTAAAAGCTTTGGTAGCTGAATAACTTTTACAATGTCACACCACCGGTAAAATAACGTATCCTTGCTCCCTCCTCTCCCACAGAGAGCACCAACCCTGGGAATTGGAGTCCGTTCCAATGAACAACAACAAATTTGTCCTTTTCTACAAGTCCCTTCATGTCTTCATTGCTTCCTTTTGGATCTCCAACATTAGCAGTTGGGAAGCTTGTACTGGGTCTTAAGTTAATTGGTTTATCTGGTTCATTTGACACTAAAAGAGTCTTCATAGCTGCTGGAAAATAACAGGTCGCTGTGACATGAGGACGCTAAGCTGAAATTGTCATTATCGTCGTCTGTTGATGTGTGTGTGTGTGTGTGTGTGTGTGTGTGTGTGTGTGTGTGTGTGTGTGTGTGTGTGTGTGTGTGTGGCACCTTTTGTCTGTTTCTGATGATAGCATGTTTGACCAAAAGCTTACAGACTTTTTCTTTGCCTATCTGCGAATGAGCACCTTCACTATATGGCAAATAGCAACTATCCTTTTCATAATATTGTCATTATTCCATCCTGGATTTTCCATTGTTGAAAGCTGTAAATATCAATATAAGCAGGCGATGGGGCAATTTGAATATTTGTGAATGTATTAAACTTGCCGAAGTAACACTTGAATTTTGCAAGAATGGAACACGTAAACCCGGTTTGAAACATAGCAGTTTAATATTAATTTTAGAGCCAGTAAATGGAAAGGCAGAGTGTCTGTGAAAATGCAAGGAATAAGCTGAGTTTGGAGACCTAATTGTTGCACTGATCAGCTCATTGAGTGTTGACTGATGACATAATGTCTTGTACGTTGTTACACTTAAGGCTATTTGGAGCCATCAAGGGCACTCCAAGGTAGGAAACCAGACACACATTGCAGAGAGCAGGCAAAAGTGGTGGCATTTAGGTTATGGAGGTACATAGTGCTAGAACCCTGCGATTTGCAGACGGTCTGGGCAGCTGTTCCACGGGAGCAGTTTCACTTCAGAGAACTAGCTGTCAACTGCATCCACTGCCTAGATGCTGTTGTAATGCATCACTGTAGAAGGAGGCCATGAAAAGGCACATCCTAGCAGAAGCATCAAGCTTGATACTTGCTCCTGAGAACTACAGTGTGAGTGGATTTACCCAGGTTTGAGTGCTACTGCAGCAGTCCCCACCCACAGACAGACAGACACTATTGTTGCTGACCATAATAGAAGCGGCAGTAACTTTTGGCTTTCAGCTGATGTTGATACCAAACTTGGAGTTTGTTAATGTAAAATCCAGAAGCATCCCTACCTGTCAAGTAAGAGTAGGGGAGGAATCTGAATGTTGTTGGCCAGGGGCACCCTGGAGGTGAGAGCGACTCGCCAGATCAGCTATAGCTTGTTAAGTGCCGGTGGATTGGTGGGTCGACTACAGGAAGGGAGACATGGTGCACTGTCGTGATTCTTTAAAAACCCGTGTCTTTGTATTCTGAGGGAGTTCTCAGTCAGATAGCTGGGGGCGCCTACTCCGTGTCACTCGTGGCAGCTTTGGGAAGCTCTGGTTTTCTCATCTGGAGTGTTATTATAAAGTTGGTACTCTGTGTGCTTCTCTACAGGGTGTATACGTGGACAAGGAAAAAGAATTTCCCGATTTCCTCGTTAAAAATACATTTTCTGCCAAGTGAAAAATACTTTTACTGTGTTAAGTGACAGTATACTTTTTCTTGGAACTGTAACTTATCAATCCATTGAACTGTTATGGTTTTATACACCGGTGTAGAATTTCCCGGCACTTTACAAAACAAAACTTAGGGGGAAAAACACGTTTTAGAAAGACCTGTGATTTGCAGGAACATGTACACTGCATATTTTCGTATTACAAAAGTATAAATTCAAATTTCACCATATACCGCGTGTTACTTTCCGAAACATTGAAATCGAGACTGCGATGCACTTTTGTAAGCCAGTCATAGTTCATGTCACATGATCTCGCCAACTGATGACTGCGGATATTCAGAGCATAAGGCGTGATGAAGTCAGCCAACAGAACATTGTTACATATTGTGAACACACAAACAAGAAAAGTTAATGGTTTAAATTAATATACATAGTGTTGCTGCAAGAGAAGATAAGCTTACACATATAATGTTGATCTTTTTTGCACTTGTTACACTTTAAGATACATCACACAAATGTGCCAGCAAAATTTTTAATAACGACGTAAATGTCTGATCATCTGGGCTTGAAGTTCTTCTAACGTTCGTCCTCACAGCGTTGATTTTTAAATCAGAGTCAAACACACTGTGAATTAAGAATTTCACCATACATTCTCACACACAGTTCATCTTGCATAAAAAGAAAAGGAAATTTACTTTGAAAGTAACGCTTTTCGAACCACCATTCGCAATACTTTCCCATGACCTGTTAGAAATAGATTCGTTTCACCAGTTGCCAGAGAGCACCAGATAAAAGGCGCTTGCACAGCTATGATGACGTAGGAAGCCCTTATGTTCGTACATGTAAAACATTAAAAGATCTCTCATTATATCATAAAAGAAACAAGACATCAGAGGATTATCCAAGATCATCAGAATTTCATGAACCATACTAAAATGCATAATTTGGCTTAAAGTGCACATTCGTATGTCCAGATTCGGATGTAAATTTTCTAGGACTACCTGTACAGTATTATGTTCGGTTCTTTATTGTGGCATAATGCCATACATGCTAGAAGATGAAAACATGAAATTGAAATGCAGTGAACAGGTGGAACTAGCCAATAGTGTGTAATTAAACATTTCGTTTCAAATAAATGGACTGCCTCAGCGGAAAAGATTAATAAAAGCCAAATTTCTTTAGCAAACCGACAAAAATAACTTCATTCTTATGCAAGGCGATTACTACTCGACTGTCAGAAAGGTGGAAATAAAATAAAATCTGAAACTAACAACTTATTTTAACATTCCGTTATTATGTGAATGTATTTTAATTCACTTGAAAGCTCTGGGCCACAGAAATCCATTTTGTTTTCATTTGACACGAGAGCAATAAATGAAGCAGAAACAACAAAATCACTAAATGTAAACATGTGACAAGTGAAGACTACCCTTTCTCCCCACTACAACTGAGACTGCTCTGTGTATCAGTTATGGATCTACGATATTTCCAAACTGGGGCAATACTAGATAGTAAGGCCCCCCTCCCTCCAGCGTTTGAAGTACAACGCTGAAAATTAATTTGACTTTCCAAAAAATGTTCATTTTGTAGGGCACATATTTCTAAGGAGTCTGATACATAAAGCATATGTCTTTGGGGAAATGTAAGAAATGTTATTTGGTCTTAAATGTGCCAAAGTGCAGTGCCACGACTCCACACATAGCACTCTTCTAAATTCAAACGTGTATATTTTCTAATGGATGCCATAAAATTATGTTCAGGGCAGTGGAAATTAAAATGTCCTGTTGCGCCTCTCCTGGTCCCAGTCGGCCGGTTTGTCATCCTGCCTCTCTATTTTTTTTTCATCTTTTTTTTTAAAAAGATTGGCAATTAATACTGTATGGGGTTATTTGTAACCGGGAAAACAAGAACTATTCAGAAAATTTGCCGTCTTTATTGCCTATTAGCTAAAAACTTGTTATTTTGTGCGAAATAAAATTAAATATAGGATACATAAAACTAGTCAAGACAAGGGACAAGCAAAACTGTGCACTTTTCTGCAATCCTTAAGTCCTAGCATTTTTTTCTCTCTAATCTTGCTACGGCTTTACAGGGCGTGTTTTCCTTTTTGAAAAATAATCTATTACCTCATCAAAGTTTGTCAAATGTTTTGCTACATGAAAAAACGAAAAATGTCATTGTCTAATGTTGAAAAAGCTGTTAATACAAATAGTACCCAAGACTGGTGTGGTCTCTCGAGCTGATTACACGTATTTTGTCACTGTCTGCTAGATACAACAAAATAGGACTGTCTAGTTTTGCAGCAATTGTAATACACACCAAATAAACAAACTGTTTTGGAACAAATGGTCATTCTTATGAGATGACAGAATATAATTCACGAAATACCAGTATCAAATGGATATTAGACCTACTAGAAGCAAAAAGCTTTACGTTACGAAATAGTTTCACATTTCACTCATATGCTCCAGCTTCTCAAGCATGAGATCGAATAGTAGTAGTATGAAATTTTTATAAAAATGTGGAATCATCATATTCTTCCATAATTTATATGATGTCCCCATTTCTTCTCGTTCCTCATTCTAACAAACAATCTTGTCATCACTAATTCTGTAACTATTCCTGCCAGTGTCAAACCTTTTCTCCGGTTAACTTCACTAACCCTGCCACAATCACCGGTTAGTTATCCCGCATTTTTTCTCTGGTTAGGCGTTATTATGTGTTTGTACAACGCGTTTTCTGTGCTACTCCCAGAATAGAACTTAAGCGCCTGTTAGCTAGGGACTGTACAGCTGCCCTTACTAGTGTAGCAGTCTGGCCGAAAATTTTCTGTCAAAATTTCATTTTCTTGGATACACTGAGAAGAGAGAAGATAAAACGTAATCTTTCTTACCTATTATTCCTGTTAGTTATTTATTTCCACTCTGGTAGTCTGAATCTATGGCTTGCACTAGTAATTATAACAATGCTGATCATTCACAAACCCAGTCAATTACGTAAACAAAGAGCGATTGGCATTCACCAGTTTTGTTTTATTCTGCTCAGCTCGTATAGCCCCGTCCCCTTTTGTCTGCAGGGAAGCTATTTTCAGATGCGACAGGGATTCCCCTGGCAGACACATGCACGTATTCAAAAATCAATTTAGAATGTGTTCCAAAATGTTGAGAAACCAACATGGATGCGTCTCAAAATCATATGAATAATCGATAGACCAACGTGCACTGAATGCTAGGCGCTTTGTGAAACAAGATTTTTTCCCTCAAGAATATGAATTTGACCCGACCCCCCCCTCCCCCCATGAAATTGGCGCCCGAGGCTGATACCCCGGTCTGACCCCCTCTCCCCACCCCATAGATCTGGGCCTGTTGGGCATGCGTGAATCTGGCAGCCTGGGTGCAGCAGTAAAATTTTTCTGGGTAGCATCTGGCTGCTTGCTGCTACTGCTTATACAGCTAACAGCCACAAGCGAGAGAAGGTACTATTCATATGCAACTCAACTGTGAATGCAACTGACCTCGCTCGCAACTGCTCAAACAAATCTAATGTAAACAGTTGTGATGTCACGCTCATCAGAGGCAATTTGTTGTTCTGAGGCATCGAATAGCCTTCCTAAGGACTTCAACCCATTTTGCTGTCGGCAGACGCCTGTATCAGCACTGTGATTTTTGTTGTGTGTAGCGCATTTCATTTGCAATTTAAGTTGTATTTTCGTTTTTTTTTTTCTGTCGTTCATGTTTTATTGCTGCAGTATTATTCTGCAGTACCTGGATACAGTAATATCCTTTGTTAGAATATTGGTTCTTACCAGTCAAAATTACTAACTGAAAACCGAAACAATGAAAAATTCCCGGGTTTTTCCCGGATCTCCCATTGTTCCAGGTTGTATACACCCTGTGCTAGTGTTCGATACTTCTGTTAGCATCCACCTCCATGGCCTCGTACACTGACTTTCTTTATGCAACCAGTTGCCTCCTTTGCTTTTTCTACTGTTTAGAATTAGCCTTCAGTGTATTTGCTAGTCTGTTTACAAATAAATAATGTTAATCGGACCCTGGAATTCCATGAGCCTCCTGCTGTGAGAATCCCGTTGAGTCCCAGAATCTGCACCTCTCGTTTATGCCCTGAGGCAGTGTTTGCTGCTGATCCAAGTTGTCAGCCTGCCTTCACTGGGAATTTGTCTTTCTGCATTTGCTCGCCACAGCTCGAAAATTTCAGACTGCCCACAAATCCGCTAACTTTTCTCAATCCTGCGTTAGAACACAACATAGGTAAACATTTCTGGTGCCAAGTGTGGGGTATTTTAGACACACATTGGGGCTCTGCACATACTCAGCCCAGCATCTTGACTGTACTGGGGGGTTTGAGAGTCATATGAGAAGCAGCACTTGCACTGCAGTGAGAACAGATGGAGCGTGAAGAGCAGCAAAAATACACAGAGGTCCTGAGATCGGCAGCTGATGAGGGAAAATGTGACCAGGGCAGCCTTATCTACATGACAAAGTGGGGGTCGCGGGAAGGGCCGAGCGACAACGGGACGGAGCTGGTGGTGCAGCCCAGGGAGGCCAATCAGAGCAACGGCACACGGTGACAGTACAACCAGGCAGTGGAAGATGTGCAGCACCTTCGTGACTTTCAGCAGCAGCGGCAACCTGTGAGCAGATGACAGGCAGCAGCCGGCAATGGCTTGGTGCAGCACAGCTGAGGGCAATGTGACACCACAGGCATTGCATGGTCATATCCTGCTCGGCTCGGCTCAGCTCAGCTGAGCAGAGCTATCCGCCTTCAGCAATGATGCTATGTTGCATCGCCTCTGCACAATGCATCAGCAGGTAAAAGTCATGGCCTCGTCTAACAATGCCGTTGCTGATGGTGGAACAGTAGTATCTAAGATTAATATCGGTGACGCCCTTAAACTCATTCCCCAGGCTTTCGATGGTATAAAATTGGCATTAAATGAATTTATAAATAATGTGGATGTAGCTTTTGAATTAATGTGTGAAGCTGACCATCCAGTATTGTTAAAATTTGTAAAAACATGTATTCAGGTTCCTGCGCGAAGTAGACTGCTCGTGTGTGAATTCTCTTCCAACTGGGAAGAAGTAAGAAACATTTTGTTGGAAAATTACACATGTAAGCATACTTTGGATTACTATGCTTGTAATACATTTTCTAGTAGGCAATCAAAGGGAGAATTGATTGCAGATGGGACCAGTGAAGTAGATACACTTCAACATCAGTTTCATGAAGCTGTCCATGGTGCAATGGCAGTATCTGTCATTAATAGGAAAAATTAAGCACAGTGCATTCATTCAGGGTATCTATCATGAGCGCACACAAACGATTGTGTGTGCAAGGGGCAAAAACATTCCCTCATTGAGGCTGTTGAGATAGCTTTGACTGAAGAGTCGGCAGTTATGTCCACCAAGGAAAAAGGATTTGGAGACAAAAGTTATCAGGGCAATACGGGGGAGGTAACATGAAGTGTTCGTCATGTGGATGTGTAGGGTACACATCTAAGAATTGCAGAAGTAATGTTAAGTGTAAAACCTGTGGCAATCAGCGCATTTTATGTGAGACCGCCGACTTGAGAAAAGAATTCACAAAGTAGAAGTGACTCTAGCATATCGAGAGTCAGAGCCTCAAAAGACAGTCAGACGCAAAAGTTGCAGTTTACTGGGACACAGAGGTCCCTGTAAGAAAGCGAAGCCAGTTGTGTGTTTCAGATGTCATAAGTCAGGGCACATTGCTAGAGTGTGTACTGAGAATGCAGGGAATTCTGTGGACAATAAGATGCAGGGAAGAAAAAGAAAGCATAAAATTAGAGTCACCTTATGCTGCATTTGGAAAGGTATACATCTACATCCATACTCCGCAAGCCACCTGACGGTGTGTGGCGGAGGGTACCTTGAGTACCTCTATCGGTTCTCCCTTCTATTCCAGTCTCGTATTGTTCGTGGAAAGAAGGATTGTTGGTATGCCTCTGTGTGGCTCTAATCTCTCTGATTTTATCCTCATGGTCTCTTCACGAGATATACGTAGGAGGGAGCAATATACTGCTTGACTCCTCGGTGAAGGTATGTTCTCGAAACTTCAACAAAAGCCCATACTGAGCTACTGAGTGTCTCTCCTGCAGAGTCTTCCACTGGAGTTTATCTATCATCTCCGTAACGCTTTTGCGATTACTAAATGATCCTGTAATGAAGCGCGCTGCTCTCTGTTGGATCTTCTCTATCCCTTCTATCAACCCTATCTGGTATGGATCCCACACTGCTGAGCAATATTCAAGCAGTGGGTGAAAAAGCATACTGTAACCTACTTTCTTTGTTTTCGGATTGCATTTCCTTAGGATTCTTCCAATGAATCTCAGTCTGGCATCTGCTTTACCGACGATCAACTTTATATGATCATTCCATTTGAAATCACTCCTAATGCATACTCCCAGATAATTTATGGAATTAACTGCTTTCAGTTGCTGACCTGCTATATTGTAGCTAAATGATAAGGGATCTTTCTTTCTGTGTATTCGCAGCATATTACACTTGTCTACATTGAGATTCAATTGCCATTCCCTGCACCATGTGTCAATTCGCTTCAGATCCTCCTGCATTTCAGTACAATTTTCCATTGTTACAACCTCTCGATATACCACAGTATCATCCGCAAAAAGCCTCAGTGAACTTCCAATGTCATCCACAAGGTCATTTATGTATATTGTGAATAGCAACGGTCCTACGACACTCCCCTGCGGCACACTTGAAATCACTCTTACTTCGGAAGACTTCTCTCCATTAAGAATGACATGCTGCATTCTGTTATCTAGGAACTATTCAATCCAATCACACAATTGGTCTGATAGTCCATATGCTCTTACTTTGTTCATTAAATGACTGTGGGGAACTGTATCGAATGCCTTGCGGAAGTCAAGAAACACGGCATCTACCTGGGAACCCGTGTCTATGGCCCTCTGAGTCTCGTAGACTGTGAGAGTAAAAATGAGTTCGTACAACAGAATTGCCCACAGAGCACAGAAAGTCCATTAAAATTGCTTCTAGGTAATGGAGCACAAATTAGCTTTTTCAGTATGAAGTATCTGCGAAGCCAGGTCGGGTATAGACCTGAAGAAAGTATAAAGGTTAAAGGTATCACAAGTCCAGTCATGCATACACACAAACACAGATATATACATGGAAGAGACAAAGAAACTGGTACACTTGACTAATATTGTGTAGGGCTCCCGCGAGCATGCAGAAGTGCCACAACATGACATGGTATGGACTCAATTAATGTCTGAAGTAATGCTGGAGGGAATTGGCACCATGGATCCTGCACGGCTGTCCATAAATCCGTAAGAGTATGAGGGGGTGGAGATCTCTTCTGAACAGCACGTTGCAAGACATCTAAGATGTGCTCAATAATGATCATGTCTGGGGAGTTTGGTGGGCAGTGGAAGTGTTTAAACTCAGAAGAGTGTTCCTGGAGCCACTCTGTAGCAATTCTGGATGTGTGGGGTTTCGCTTTGTCCTGTTGGAATTGCGCAAACCCTTTTGAATGCCAAATGGACATGAATGGATGCAGGTGATCAAACAGGATGCCTACGTACATGTCACTATCAGAGTCATATCTAGACAGATTACGGGGCCTATATCACACCAACTGCACATGCCCCACACCATTACAGAGCCTTCATGGCTTGAGCAGTCCCCTGCTGAAATGCAAGGTCCACGGATTCACGAGGTTGCCTCCATACCCACACACGTCCATCTGCTTGATACATCTACATCTACATGATTACTCTGCAATTCACATTTAAGTGCTTGGCAGAGGGTTCATCGAACCACAATCATACTATCTCCGTACCATTCCACTCCTGAACAGCGTGCGTGAGAAACGAACACCTAAACCTTTCTGTTCGAGCTCTGATTTCTCTTATTTTATTTTGATGATCATTGCTACCTATGTAGGTTGGGCTCAACAAAATATTTTCGCATTCGTAAGAGAAAGTTGGTGCCTGAAATTTCGTAAATAGATCTCGCCGCGATGAAAAACGTCTTTGCTTTAATGACTTCCATCCCAACTCACGTATCATATCTGCCACGCTCTCTCCCCTATTACATGATAATACAAAACGAGCTGCCCTTGTTTGCACCCTTTCGATGTCCTCCGTCAATCCCACCTGGTAAGGATCCCACACCACCCAGCAATATTCTAACAGAGGACGAACGAGTGTAGTGTAAGCTGTCTCTTTAGTGGACTTGTTGCATCTTCTAAGTGCTCTGCCAATGAAACGCAACCTTTGGCTCGCCTTCCCCACAATATTATCTTAATTTTTACACCCAGGTGCTTAGTTGAATTGACAGCCTTGAGAATTGTACTATTTATCGAGTAATCGGATTTCTTTTGGAACTCATGTGGATTACCTCACACTTTTCGTTATTTAGCGTCAACTGCCACCTGCCACACCATACAGCAATCTTTCCTAAATCACTTTGCAACTGATACTGGTCTTCGGATGACATTACTAGACGGTAAATTACAGCATCATCTGCGAACAACCTAAGAGAACTGCTCAGATTGTTACCCTGGTCATTTATATAGATCAGGAGCAGCAGAGGTCCCAGGACAATGCAATTTAAAACGAGACTCGTCCAACCAGGCAACATATTTCCAGTCGTCAACAGTACAATGTTGGTGTTGATGGGCCCAGACATGGCATAGACCTTCGTGTCTGCAGTCATCAAGGGTACATGAGTGGGCCTTCGGCTGCGAAAGCCCATATCGATGAAGTTTCATTGAATGGTTTGCACACTAACACTTGTTGATGGCCCATCACTGAAATCCATAGCAATTTGCGGAAGGTTTGCACTTCTGTCACGTTGAACAATTCTGTTCAGTCACTGTCGGTCCTGTTCTTGCAGGATCTTTTTCCAACCATAGGAATGTCAGAGGTTTGATATTTTACTGGCTTCCCGATATTCACAGTACACTCACTCATGAAATGGTTGTAAGGGAAAATCCCCGCTTTATCGCTACCTCGGCAATGCTGTGTCCCATTGCTCGTGCGCTGACTATGACACCAAGTTCAAACTCCCTGAAATCTTGATAACCTGCCATTGTAGCAGCAGTAACCAATCTAACAACTGCGCCAGATATTTGTTGCCCTGTATAGGCACAGCCGACCGCAGCACTGTGTTCTGCCTGTTTACATATCTCTGTATCTGAATATGCATGCCTATACCAGTTTCTTTGGCACTTCTGTGTACATACAGGATGGCAGTGTTAGATCTTGGAATAGACCGGAAATCAAGAATGAAACTTAAGTTTCATCTGCTTGGAGGGGAACACGATATTCCCTACGCTGTTTAATTGGCAGAGACTTCTTTACGAAGCATGGTGTAGGTATTGATTACACCAAGAGAATCAGAGATAGACTCGTTGAGTGGTGTACAGCGCATAGTGCGCAAGTACACGGGCAAGGGCTTAGGAAGCCACAAACAGATTCTGAAACTGCAAGGTGTGAATGCAGTGGAATTCAAGGTTCTCTGAGCTGTTCAGAGGGGCCAGTAAACAACAATATGCTGAAGAAATGGCAAAGTAAACAAGGTACCGGTACACAGACGTGTTACCTATGGGAAACAGACACTGCAGAGTCTAAGGCAATCCAGGTGGCTAGAATAAATTTGGGTGCTTGTGAGGAAACTATTTGGGGATAAAGGTTGTGGATACTAACCTAAAAGAAAGCATTATCAAGAAACAAGAGTTGCAGAAAGGTGTGTACCTATCAGAGGCACTGGTGAGTGTATAAAAAGGTTGTTGTTTAATTGGTGTGTTAAATTCATGGGAAAAAGTGATTTCTATGGAGATATGAGAAAAGGTGGTTTCTATGGAGATGCCTCGGATTGAGGTGGAAGACATTCTGCAATTGAGCGCTGAAGTCCAAAGCAGACTGCGTGCAAGGCAGACAAGATCTTGAGTGAGGAAAAATCAAGGACCAGGATATTAAAAAAAACTTGCAGTTAGATAATTTAAATGCCATAGAAAAATAGTGTACAGCAGCTTATATCATCTTCCATTTGCCAGGGGATAAATTGACATATACTGATACAATTTGGCATCAAATAAAACTGATTACCGAAGCAGAGGGACAAGTAATTTGCTCTCGCACTTACAGAATACCAGAAAGAAGTGTTACAACAGGAGATAAACCAGATGTTGGAGGGCGATATAATAGTACCTTCAAGAAGCGTCTATAATTCTCCGTTACTCATGATTCCTAAAAACATAGCTGCATATAGTACAAGGAAATGGAGGGTTGTAGCTGATTACAGAAAACTAAATGACGTTACTGTCAACAGTCTTCCCTCTTTTATGTATAGATGGAATTTTAGATGGACTGGGTAACGCAAAATATTTTTTAATGCTTGATCTGGCTAAGGGATACTGTCAGGTGTTACTACATGAAAAAGACAGAGCACTTACCACTTTCAGAACACCATACGCTCATTATATGTACAAAAGAATGCCAATGCGACTTCATTCTGCACCCTCCACATTCAAAAAATTGATGAATTTCGTTCACATGGGTTTACAGAGTAAAAAAATAATTATTTATTTAGATGATGTAGTAATTTTTGACCTATTGAGGACACAAGAACACAATGTCCAATTGGGCAAAGCTTTTGAGAGGCTAAGGCAACATAACTTGCAGTTGCAGGTTGATAAAGGTGAATTTTTAAAAAAGGAGGTCACATATCTGGCACATGTCTTAATCGAAACAGGGTTAAAACCAGACTCAAACAAACTAAAAGCAATGACAGAATACCTCCGGCACAGTACAACGACAGCATTAAAAAGTTTAGTGAAGTAGCAAAACCACTACATGAGTTGTTGAAAAAAGGTGTTAGGTATGAATGCAGCAACAAGAGTCATTCCAAGCACTAAAACAGGTTTTTCAAAAAAGTTTATAATCACAATGGATGCAGGCCCACAATACTATTGGCTCAGTTTGTAGCCAAGGGGAATTAGGAAAAAACCTGCCAGTAGCATATGCGTCCAGAACGTTGAACAACACAGAGCAAAATTATGGCACAATTGGGAGAGAGTTACTGGTCGCGTAGTTTGGGTGGTCAAACATTTCAGACCATATGTTTTGATCATAAGCTTACCATTTGTGCAGGTCGTAAACCATTTCAGTGGGTCAGAAATATTAGTGATCCGTCCTCACCGTTAATGAAGTTCAGACTGAAGTTGGAGGAATATGTTTATGAAATTGTGTACAAAAAAGGCAAGAACGACTGTTTAGCAGATGCATCATCAAGGATAAGGGAAGTACAGTCAGCTGATACTGAAATGGGCAAATGAAAGCGTGAAGTGCTGGTAGTTGAGGAAGATGAAAAGCAGAAGATAACGGCTGAAGAAAAGACGGGAATTTTGCAGGAATTCTATGATGCAATTACAGGTGGTCATTAAGGAATTTTAAGAACTTAATGATCGTATTAGGAAATACCAAATGTGAAAAAGGATGTTTAAGACTACATCAGAAAACGCGATATCTGTCAAAAAAACAAAATAACGCAAACTAAGACAAAAATGCCGTTGGTTATGACACAAACACCAGGAAGAGTGTTTGCCAGATGTGATATTGATATCGTTGGTCCGCTGATGATAACAGCCAGAAATACTAACATTCCAGGATACTCTTAACAGAGTTCATTGTGGCAAAACTGAAAAAAAGCAGGATTGTTGCATAAAATGTAGGGCGTGCAGCAGTATAAATTTCATTTCTTCTTCTAAATTCAGGATGTATACAATCCAGCCATCTTCAGAGTGAGCCAAGGTGACTGACACTCCAGCACTTGCTCCGTCCTTGTAAACCCACGGACTGCCCCACTACGCATGTGGCCATGGATACAAAAGCTGCCAGAGAATTGATTGGCAGCAAAAATGTAACATATGCATGAAATTAGATCTATGGCTGCACGGTCAAACCACACGGCGATTTCGATGTATCACTGCGAGCTGCACTGTCGCGACGTCTTTGTGAGTTTATCACAGAAAGTGCCGGATCGCATGATTTGTCCGAGTTGAAGCCACTATCTCTATCAATTAAATCCATCGCCAACCAAATTTCAATTACTTCTTTCACTACTGAGGCTCATAAATATGAAGTGGAGGCTAAAATTTCATCATTTTCATACACCATAGAGTGCCCAGTATCAAGACAGTGCTGTGCCGCCCCCCATTTATTAGACTGTAAGAGCTGGGTGTACCTGTGGGGTTCTGTGCCTATCTCATGGACTGTGTGTGACATCTCTCTGCTGTATGAACAGCCACACTCACAGGGGATCTTGTAAATCCCAGGCTTCCGATCACCAAATCATCTTTAGTGGAACCCAGGATTGCTGTTGTCTTTGGTGGAGGGCGAAAAATCACTTTCACTTTTTTTGCTAAGGATCTGTCCTATTTTTGACAATAGGCTTCCAACGTATGGCAGAAAAGCTATGGATGTGAAACTACTACTGCATTCCTTATGCCCACTGTTGGTTTCACTTGTAGTGCCTTACGTATCTGCTGTGGAGGGTACCCTTTGGCTTCAAAATCTCTTCTCAAGTGTAGAAGCCAGACTCCTCTCGTCAGCAATGACGTGTGTGCTGGGTACCAGAGCTCTGAGACAAATCCGTATGAGTCAGTTTCCAATATACTGCATGTCCCAAACTGCCATCATTTTTACATCGTACCAGAACAGCCAAAAATGGAAGGCACCCCTCTTCTTCAGTTTCCATCAAGAACCGAATTTGTCTATGAATGGAACTCAGATGTTTCCAGAATGAGATTTTCACTCTGCAGCGGAGTGTGCGCTGATATGAAACTTCCTGGCAGATTAAAACTGTTTGCCGACCGAGACTCGAACTCGGGATCCTGCATTCAAGTCTCGGTCCAGCACACAGTTTTAATCTGCCAGGGAGTTTTGGAACTCAGATGATTTAAAAATTCCTTTAATTTATCTTCACCATGGGGCCACATTGCAAACCTGTCATCAACATACCTCCAAAATACTGTGGGCTTCAAGCTAGCAGATTCCAGTGCCTTCTCCTCAAAATCCTCCATGAAAAAGTTGGCCACCAAGGAAAACAAAGGACTACCCATGGTGACACCGTCAGTCTGTTCATAAAATTCATTATTGAATAAAAAATGTAGAGTTAAAACACGTACAAAGCTGAAATCTGTTTAGCAAAGGTTTTGCCACTGAGAAATAATGATTCTGAAAGAGGAACCTTTGTGAACAATGACACTACATCAAAACTGACAAACATATCAGAACTGTTCAAAAATGGCTCTGAGCACTATGGGACTCAACTGCTGAGGTCATTAGTCCCCTAGAACTTAGAACTAGTTAAACCTAACTAACCTAAGGACATCACAAACATCCATGCCCGAGGCAGGATTCGAACCTGCGACCGTAGCGGTCTGGCGGTTCCAGACTGCAGCGCCGTTAACCGCACGGCCACTTCGGCCGGCTCAGAACTGTTCCATTTTGAGTGATTTTAGTTTGCCAATGAAGTCCACAGAGTTATGTATGTCATGAGTGCATTTTCCCACCAGAGGCCTTAATAACAATGCTAAGTGTCTGGCACAGTCATAGTTTGGAGAGCCAATGTTACTCACTATCGGATGCACAGGAACTTCATTCTTATGGATCTCTGGAAGTCCCTTAGGGCCTCAGAGGAACTGCACCACTTGGTTACAATATTGGGTCTTTACTGATCTTCTGGTACATGCTGTCACTCAGTAAACAGTTCATTTTATCATTATTGTCATCATGAGACATTTAAACAGTGGCACTACCTTTATCAACTAGAAGAACCACTGCCTCAGTATCCTGTCGAAGCTTACGTAATGCAGCCCTCTCTACCGCAGGTATGCTACTCTTTTGCGGTCGAGCCTTCATAACTGTACGACAAGTTTGGCATCTTATTTCTCCTGCTGATTCCACAGAAAGAGGTTGGACAGCTTGTTCAATGGCACTGATGACTACAGGTATTGGTAAAGTCTTTGGTGCAGGTGAAAAGTTCAGTCCTTTACTTAAAACAATCTTCGTAGCATAGACCAAATCTTTATCCATGATATTAATGACTGAGTGTTGAATAATAGCTTCCTGCTGCGAAGATGTCTAAAGCCAGCTAAACTTTGCCGTCTGTCTCGAAGTGGCTACCTCACAAACCCAGTCTGACTTGGCCTGTGTTATACCATCAATCCATTTTCCTGAATTTGTAGGGCAACTCCACAATATCTTCAGACACAGGTGATAAAGTTGTTCAGAAACCAGGTCCAATTTTTGATGGGTAAAGAGGATCCTCCTCTTAACAATAGCAGCACCAGCTTGCCTTAAAATCTTACTCATGGCAGTCGACTTTACAAAATGTACTAACCTGACAAACTTCAGAACTATGCCATGGTCATGGCACCTTTTTTTTTAAAAATCAATTGTTAATTAATTCAAAATACAACCTATAAACTTACAATTTACTAGGTATGTGAGACAAATATGGCAAGAAAATCACATTTTCTTTTTAACATACTTGTTCTTCAATACGAACTTTACAAAGTGCAAAATGTAGACAACTAAGGTCATTAACCATGAATGTCTATAACATCATTTCTAGAGCTAAGTCATTTTAACTACAACTGAAGCCAGATTACAAATTTTTGGCAAATAATTGTCAACAAATTTTTCCCATGAGGGCAGCTGTCATACATTGATGACACAATTACTTGTACGTTACGCTTAAGGCTACTTGGAGCCATCAAGAGAACTCTAAGATAAGAAATCAGGGAGACAATGCAGAGAGCACACAAAAGTAACATTTAGGTTACCAGAGATAAATAGTAACATTAGAGTCCTAGTGCCCATACACTTTGGGCAGCTGTATCGGGGAGAAGTTTCAATTCGAGAATTAACTGGAAACTCCATCCACAACCTATGGTAGATGCTGTTGTAAGGCATCACAGTAGAAGATGGCCACGGAAAGGCACATCTTAGCATGATTCTCCTGCAAGCTGCAATTTCAGTGGGTTTACACAAGTTAGAGTGCTACTACTGCATCCCCTGCCTACAGAACCACAGAGGGCAGGGCCAAGTGACGTAAAACACTTGTTGCTGGCCATAATCAGAGTGACAGTGACATTTAGCTTTCAGCTGAATGCTGTCAATACCAAACTTGTAGTCCGTTAATGTAAAATCCAGAAGCAACCTTACCTACTGAGTAGGAGTAGGGAAGGAATCTAAATGTGGTTGGCCAGAAGCATCCTGGAGGTGCAGAGTGACTTACCAGATTGGCCAAATCTTGTTAAGTGCTAGTGGACTGGTGGGTCGACTATAGGAAGGGAGGAACAGTGCACCACCAAGGTTCTTTAAAAACCCCATGTTTTTGTATTCTGAGGGAGTTCTCAATCAGATAGCTGGGGCACCGACTCTGTGTTGCTCGTGACCAGCCTTGGTAAGCTCAGACATATCTGTTTTTCTCACTTGGAGTGCTACTCTCACATTCACATTTGTACTTAATGTGCTGCTAGTGTTGGATAATTCTGTTAGCATCTGCCCCCATGGCTTCAGACATTGATTTCTGTTGTGCAACCAGTTGCCTTGTGTTGCGTTTTTTAGAATAACCTTTCAATGTAGTAGCTACTCTGACCGCAAATAAATAGTGTTAATCAGACCCAGCATTCCATGAGTCTCCTGCTGCAAGCATCCTATTGAGTCAGAGAATCCATGCATCTCATAGGTGCCCTGTGACAGTGTTTGGTGCTGATCCATGTTGTTAACCTGCCTTCACTGGGAATCTGTCTTTCTGCATTTGCTCCTCACTGACTGACCACAAACTCTCTAACTTCCCTCTATCCTGTGACAGGATATGACATTTTGAGCAGTGGAGGGAACAAATGCAGAATTTGTGTATTCAAAAGAATCCTACTTTAATGGCTTCCAGTAAATTGCACATACTTAGCACGTAAGTTTACACAAACCAGTTTTGTTTGTATTAGACCTTGTGTGTGACATTTCTGGCAAAGTATAAGAATATGACTTTAATAAACAGCTTCCACATTGCCAACAAGGTGATCAATTAAGATCTAACTGGTCACACCGTAAGTTAAAGGTTGAAAAACAGTTATGTGGTAATATACCATGATAGATGGTTTTCTTGTAATGTGAACTGTCATTTATGTGTTAAGGGAGTATAAAGCCAATTACAAAAATATAGGAAGCATATTAAAATCTTTGATGAAAGGTGTAATGTAACATGTGAGAAAATGATGTAACCCAATGTCTGCGTAACCGACGAATAACATTTGCGACATTTGAGTGTACTTTTATTAGTCAAGTGTTTACTTTAGAAACAACTATTGTTTGGAAGTTTATCCTTATTTGCATGTGTACACAGGTTTGGATGGAGCAGCATGTCTGCAAGGCAGAATGATGACAGGTGCTCTACTGCACTTAGCAGTACCAGTCAGTTTTCTCTGTTTCAGAGTCCTGAAGGTGCACCATGTGCCATGGAACATCGAGTACCCTCACAAATGGAGCGATTCCAGATTGCAAAGGAAGGATCAATGTATCAGTATTTATAAAGAAGTATTTTTAATTCTTTAGCAGAAAGTTGGAGTGTAAGAAAACTTTACAGCTTCCAGTACAGGAGAAGTTCCAGAGATGAAGAAGTCCACAGCAGAGAATGAAAAATTTAACAAGGTCATCTGAACATTGAATCAAGAAGGAACAGTTCAAAATATAAAAATAATGGCAATCATAATCCAAGTATACACATATCATCATACCAAACTAGAGACAACTTCAGTCTGGCAACCATGCTACATTTCTGTGCCGTACAATCAATAAAATCTAAATATGAAAAATTTATTGAACACAAATCAAGAAGAAATTAACAAATTTTGAAACAAAAGTTACTGACAATAAGGTCAACAGCCAAGGTTATGGCCCAGTGCGCAACCTATAATCAGTACTATCTTTATCAAGATTTAAGAAGAATTAATTTGTTGATGAGCAATCACTAAATCCATCAACAAAAATTATATAGAAAATATTTTATAAAATCCATGAGTTGGTATAATCACTGAATAAGAACATGGGACAGAGGCTATTAATTAGTTCCACAATGATGCCCCAGCAGCTGACTGTAATCATAGCTACTGCTCATCAGACAACAACTATGCAGTGTGGCCAACACTATGATCCCGTTTCGTGTCACTGTTGTGATGCACCAAGATGCACAGACATTTGCTGAACTGCTGCAGTAATATTTTTGTGATCAACACAATCAATAATAAAATCAGACACCTAACATTCACAACCTTTTGTTTAACCCATCCAGTGTCTCACAGAGAAAAAGAATACACAGCATTTTGTGCTGTTAAATCACTTCTAAAAACAAACTGTACATCTGACAGCAAATTACTTGAACTGAAACAATAAATTGCATGTATTTATTGGCCTTTTCAATAACTTTAGCAAACACCCATGGCAAAACAACAGGTCTAAAATTGTCATTATCCCTTTCTCCTTTATTTAAAGCAGTTTCATTATGAAGTACTTTAATCTTTCACGAAACTGACCACGCCAAAAGAAAAAGTTACAAACATGGCTAATTACCTGGCTAATGTGTGCTGCACAGTACTTTTATATTGTCATCGACATCCCAACATACATATGATACCTCAGTCTTCAGTAATTCAGTTACTGACCCAGCCTCCCCTTTTCATTATCACGGAAGTATATTTCAGACAGCAGCCATTTTCTAAGAGATTTAAATAATTCGCAGAGAAACTATGTTATGTTAACCGGGAACGTAGAAACGACAGAGAGGCTCCGTCCCCGCCGCAGCCGCAGTGGTCCGCAACCCTACGACGACTATCACAGTGCACGCCCCACACCGAACCCAGGGTTATTGTTTGGTTCGGCCGCTGGTGGATCCCCCCACCCACCCAGGGAACGTCTCACACCAGACAAGTGTAACCCCTATGTTTGCGTGGTAGAGTAATGGTGGTGTACGCATACGTGGAGAACTTGTTTGCGCAGCAATCGCCGACATAGTGTAGCTGAAGCGGAATAAGGGGAACCAGCCCGCATTTGCCGAGGCAGATGGAAAACCGCCTAAAACCCATCCACAGACGGCTCATCGGATCTCGACACATACGTGCCGGGGACCGGCGCTTCTTCCCGCCCGGAAAGCCGTGCGTTAGACTGCGCAGCCAATCGGGCGGGCCCAGAGAAACTAAGTTTTCATTTAATTCACCTGCTATATTCAGAAAGTGCTTGTTTGTATCTGACTTATCCGGAGGGGGGGGGGACGACGGCATTTTTAGTATGCATTGACTTTATAGCCTTGGCCTTGCACTGTTGGCCAGATACTTACTTCATGTCTGATCATATGGTTCTGATTCTAACCTGACAATTAGTAATTCTATTTGCATAACACGTGCTTCTTGCCTTTCCAATTACATTTCAAACACTTAACAGTAGTGTTTGTAATGGGCTACTGCAGTTTGATTGATGCTATTTCTAACATTTTGATGTAATTCCCACTTCTACTACTAATCAGCCATCCAAATCTGCAGTTCTGACAATGAAGGATAAGGCCAATCTACCGCAATTAAGATGCTTCAGTAATTCATGTTCTTTGATAACATTAAAAACAAAATTACACTCTCATTGCAGAAAAAAACTATCAAAACAAATAGAGAATCACCATTTACATCATAATTGTTAACTCTGTTTTCACACTTTTATGCACTGCATATGACAATAACAAACAAGTACAAGACAATGTTCCAGCAACTTCGTATTTCAGATAACAATGATTGATTGGTTTTTTTGGCAGTTTGAGAACATTTTTTAATTTCTCATTACCACTAAATTATGAGGATGCGAGTGACTGAAGCATATTTTCAGTACTTATTTCACCCACCACCTTTAGAGTACCGTTTCCAGAATTTTTTCACATCATCATGTCCCACTCTTGTGACAATAATAGTCCTTCTTGCAGTACTACTCCATATTAACACTCCTAACTCTTGTGCGTGATCACGCACCACTTCATAATCTGCTTGGGAAAGAAACTGGCTGTAAAGTACACCCTCTGTGTAACTGAAACGATTCCGCTCATTCTCCCACAATTTTATCTGATCAACAATTGTAGGAGGAAGTGTTGGCGGCCCTGCTGCAATCATGCGAGGGTGGGCATGCAACCTAAGAAATCCAATTATCTGATCAGCTGTGATGCCTGAACGTAAAGCCTGACGGACTGAGTCTCGAGTCAGTATGCCCACAGCCAAATTTGGGAACCTGTAAACACAGAAGCAATGTTTCATTCAGTGCACATTAAGCAATGTAGAAATGTTGAATGAATCCAATACATTAAAACGAACAATATAGGTAAACAGCAAGAAAGGTAATGTGACAATATATTGTATCCAATTATAAAATCCTTACAACTGATTATTTTGTATTCCTTTAGAATCACTATTGTACAATTGTATCTCCTGTTAGCACCTGAATTAGCTGAATAAACAGACTGCATTACTACCGGGGCTTTTTTGTGTTGTTGTTGAAGTCTTCAGTCCTGACTCTGGTTTGATGCAAATCTCCATGCTACTCTATCCTGTTCAAGCTTCTTCAACTCCAAGTAACTACTGCACCTTACATCCTTATGAATCTGCTTAGCGTATTCATCGCTTGGTCTCCCTCTTATGATTTTTACCGTCCGCACTCCCCTCCAATACTAAATTGGTGGCCCCCCTTCATGCCTCATAACATGTCCTACCACCCAATCACTTCTTCTAGTCAAATTGTGCCACAGATTCCTCTTCTCCCCAATTCTATTCAGTATCTCCTCATTATTTTACATGATCTACGCATCTAATCTTCAGCATTCTTCTGTACCACCACATTTCGAAAGCTTCTATTCTCTTCACTTCCATACATGGCTACACTCCATAGAAATACTTTCAGAAATCACTTCCTGACACTGAAATCTATACTTGATGTTAGCAAATTTCCCTTCTTCAGAAACACTTTTCTTACCATTGCCAGTCTACATTTTATATCCTCTCTACTTCGACCATCATCAATTATTTTGCTCCCTAAATAGCAAAATTCATCTACTACTTTAAGTCTCTCATTTCCTAATTTAATTCCCTCAGCATCGCCTGATTTAATTCGACTACATTCCATTATCCTCATTTTGCTTTGTCCATTCCGTACAGCTGCTCTTCCAAGTCCTTTGCTGTCTCCGATACAATTACAATGTCATCAGTGAACCTCAATGTTTTTATCTCCTCTCCATGGATTTTAATTCCTACTCCAAATTTTTCTTTTGTTTCCTTTAATGCTTGCACAATATGTTGATTGAATAACATCTGGGATAGGCTACAACCCTGTCTCACTCCCTTCCCAACCACTGCTTCCCTTTCATGCTCCTCGACTCTTATAACAGCCATCTGGTTTCTGTACAAATTGTAAATAGCCTTTCACTCCCTGTATTTGATCCCTGAAACCTTCAGAATTTGAAAGAGAGTATTCCACTCAACATTATCAAAGGCTTTCACTAACTCTACAAATGCGAGAAACTTAGGTTTGCCTTTTCTTAATCTACCTTGTAAGATAAGTCGTAGGTCAGTACTGCCTCACGTGTTCCGACATTTATACAGAATCCAAACTGATCTTCCACTAGGTTGGCTTCTACCAGTTTTTCCATTCGCCTGTAAAGAATTCATATCTGTATTTTGCAGGTGTGACTTATCAACCTACCTTCTTTGGGATTGGAATTATTATATTCTTCTTGCAGTCTGACGGTATTTCACCTGGCTCATATATCTTGCTCACCAGATGGTTGAGTTTTGTCAGGGCTGGCTCTCCCAAGGGTATCAGTAGTTCTAATGGAATGTTGTCTACTCCCATGACCTCGAGTGCTCTGTCAAATTCTTAAAGCAGTATCATATCTCCCATTTTGTCTTCACTTACATCCTCTTCCATTTCAATAATATTGCCCTCAAGTACACTGCCCTTGTATAGACTCTCTATATACTCATTCTACCTTTCCACTTTCCCTTATTTGCGTAGAAATGGCTTTCCATCTGAGCTCTTGATCGTCATAAAAGTGGTTCTCTTTTCTCCAAAGATCTCTCTCATTTTCCTGTAGGCAGTATCTATCTTACCCCTAGTGATATAAGCCTCTACTTTCTTACATTTGTCCTCTAGCCGTCCCTGCTCAGCCATTTTGCTCTTCCTGTTGATCTCTTTTTTGAGACGTTTGTATTACTTTTTGCCTGCTTCATTTACTGCATTTATATACTTTCTCCTTTCATCAATTACATTAAATATCTCTTCTGTTACACAAGGATTTCTACTAGCCCTCGTCTTTTTACCTACTTGATCATCTGTGCTGCCTTCATGATTTCATCTCTCAGAGCTACTCATTCTTCTTCTGCTGTATTTCTTTCCCCTATCCCTGTCAATCGTTCCCTAATCTCATCATATATTTATTCAATCTCTTAGTCATCTGAAGAGCTAGTTGGCATATAAACTTGTACTACTGTGGTAGGTGTGGGCTTTGTGTCTACCTTGGCTATAATAATGTGTTCACTATGCTGTTCGTAGTAGCTGACCCGTGCTCCTATTTTTTAAATTCATTATTAAACCTATTCCTGCATTACCCCTATTTGATTTTGATTTTATAACCCTGTATTCACTGACCACATGTCTTGTTCCTCCTGTCACTAATTTCCACTATATCGCAGTACCAGCACGGTCATTTTGGTTGATGTTACAAGGCCAGATCAGTCAATCATCCAGACCGTTGCCCATGCAACTATGGAAAAGGCTGCTGCCCCTCTTCAGGAACCACACTTTTGTCTGGTCTCTCAATAGATACCCCTCTGTTGTGGTTGCACCTACGGTACAGCTATCTGTTTCACTGAGGTACGTGTGTATGAGAAAATATAAAAAAGTAATAAATGTCATCTTCAATACAGTACTATCTTATACCAACAGTAAAGTGCAAATGCTTGTTTTCATGTGCTCATTTTGACCTCAAACAAACAGAAAATTGTTAGGAGAGCCAACCATATATTACTGATCATATCTATTAGCTCAGTAGTAGTAGTAGTAGTAGTAGTAGTAGCAGCAGCAGAAGATTTATTCATCTGTAGAACACTTTTACAAGCATACTGGACACAACTTGGTATAGTAATTTAAGCAGAACACACGTAACATGCCTTGAATGTTGTAAACAACTATTCTGTAATTTGGGTAAGGGGGCAGCTGAATACATTCACTGCCAAAAATCCTCCCCCATGAGATGGATAAGATTGGAGAACTGTACTGATTAAGAGATGACAACACATTAACGACACGCGACAGGCAAGACTTAAAAACCTATGTTATAACATTCATGGGAAAGAAAGGTCGAAGTTGTAGGAAATGGTAAGAAAAGAATTGGAAGAGAAGATACATAAAATAGGACTGGGGCACCCTAGAAAATGGTACAGGAATTCTTAAGCTGACATGCAGGCAGTGAAACTCTGCTGTGGGCTGTACAATGATAATCTTCAACACGTTTCAAAAAATATACTGCCCATTTTAGACAGCATAGCTAAGTGTACATATGATAAAAGGTCCTGAAGGATTGAAGGCCACAATGGATGCATTAAAAAATTAGAATTAGACATGGTGGTAAATAATCTTGTACAACCTTCTTCCATACACATCTTGGTTTCATTTTAGGATAACATTATGATTCCAGTAGGACCAAGATAGTATTTAACCTTTAACATTTTTTTCTGTAATTTTTTAGAGGACTCTTCCTGCCTGAATTTACTCAAACTCTTCCTAGCTTATTGCATGACTCAATTTAAATTGTAATTGCTAGACGTAACCTACAGTATACATGTGCAAAGAAAAAGAATCAACACGAGCTTCCAGAAAAATAATCGACACAGGCTCCCATGGAGGCTCATAGGAGAGACAAAGCAAGTCAAAATTTACAGGTTTTGCAGTTGCTTAACGTAAACAGATGAACTTAGGGAATCTGAAATATGATTTCATCGAAAGCCATGAATGTCTTTCTTCG